>NW_026989294.1:0-10000 GCF_030222135.1 Aotus nancymaae
TGGGTAACGAGAGCGAAACTCCGTCTCGAAGGAAAAAAAAAGAAAAAAGAAAAAAGAAAGAAAGAAAGAGACAGAGATGTAAAGGGAAGAAAGATGAAAAAGAAAATAGAAAGAGAAATAGCAGAAAGAAAAAGATAATGAGAAATCAGAGAAAGTAGGGAGGAAGAAAGAGAAAAAAGAAAAAGAATGAGAGAGAGAGGAGAGAGGGAGGGAGGGAGAGAGACAGAGAGAGAGCGGTGGGGGGGGGAGAGCGAGAGGCGAGAGCGAGAGCGAGAGCGAGAGCGAGAGCGAGAGCGAGAGCGAGAGCGAGAGCGAGAGAGAGAGAGAGAGAGAGAGGAGGAATGAAAGAAATAAAGAAGAGGACAGCGCACCATGGCTCACGCCTGTAACCCCAACACTTTGGGAGACTTACTTAGGTGGAAGAATCGCTCGAGCCCAGGAGTTTGAGACCAGCCCTGGCAACACAGCGAGTCCCCGTTTGTACTAAAAAATAAAAGCACTTAAAAAGTTAGCCGGGCATCGTGATGGCAGGCGCCTGTAGTTCTAGCTTTTTTGGAGCCCGAGGTGGGAGGATTGCTCGAGGTAGGGAAGCGGAGGCTGCCATGGGCCTTGGACAGACAAATGCACTGCAGCCTGTCGCCCGGGCCGGGTCTCGAACTCCTCAGCTCTAGCGAAGTACCCGCCTCACCTCCGAACTTGCACCCACCATATTCATCGGTCCCGGAGGTGTCCGTGACAGATTTTAGTAGGGGAGCATTCGTTCCTAAAGACCAGAGCAGATAAACAGGACCAGCCGTTTGGGACATACACCGTTCTGAATCGCAGTGGAGGCTTTGTGGATTTCACAGCAAGACGCTGCTGCTATCTGCAGATAACCACCCTTCTTTCGAGGGGACAGGGCTCTCTCAGGTAGCCTCTGGCTGTTAGGGTGGAAACCAAAGGCCCAACCATGGGGCCACAAAGTTACCATGTTAGCCGAGCCGCTCATAACACACCGGGCATAAGTGGGCGTGAACAGCACGCCTGTAATCCCAGCACTTTGGGAGGCTGAGCGTGCCAGGCCTGAATCTTTATTAATGTGTAACATCTATGAGGTCTCCAAGTCCAGAAATCAACTCGCCACTTCCGTACAGGATTCTGTATGGAGATCAAATCTGGGATTCCTAAAGTAAAGAATTGAGGCCTTGGGAATGGATTAGATTAGATTAGATCTACCTGAGCTTCTAGTAAAAAGAAAAAGAGGGAGAGGGAGGGGGAGAGAGAGAGAGACGGAGGGGGGGGGGAGAGAGAGAGAGAGAGAGAGAGAGAGGAGAGAGGAGAGAGAGAGAGGAGGAGAGGAGAGAGAGAGAGAGAGAGAGAGGGAGACAGAGACGGGGGGGGGGGGAGAGAGGGAGAGAAGAAAAAGAAGGAAAAGAAGAAGAAGAAGAAGCCCTCATGAATTTGTAGAAAAACAAGACCTTATGACTTTTGCGTCCGTTGGCGACTCTAGGTAGTTTGCCGGGCCGGGTTCTGCGGCCTTGCTTCTGTTTACTTTTGCACTCCAGGCCACGATGCCCCAGTACCAGACCTGGGAGGAGTTCAGCCACGCTGCCTGCCTGCCGAGAGAGAAGCTTCACCTCGCTGACCCAGTGACGGCACGGCAGGGCACGGCACGGCACGTGTGGTTCTCAAACACAGGCATTCTTCTTCTTCCCCCCCCCCCCGCCCACGTACATATTTTATTATATACCAGCAAGGAACAACAAAAAGTTTCATCATGTAAACAAAAGAATATAATTTTTAGACATAATTGGAAGTTTCAAAATGTCCTTAAATCATTGTGATCTTCTCCAAAAGACACAGGTCTTGCACAGGGCCATGAGTCAGATTTCTGGGTAGTCTCCCATGATAGCAATTTACGTTCTAGAGAAGTGGGTTTTGTGAACTCTGTCGGGGCAAATCTGTTAGGCCTCTTAAAGGAATGAAACCCTTTCACATCTCGGGGAAACAAATAAAAATATGTTGAAAGAAGGGATACTTCTAGGCTTAGATTTATTGTTGACAGTGATTTTAAAAATAAGCACTAAAAAACTGTTAAAAGATTCCTAGGTAAAGTTCTGGCTTTTACCAAAAATAAGAAAGGATACCTTCTGTAGCTCTACAGATGGTTTGGTGGAAAATAGAACGGGAAAAAGTGAGCCGACAAGAAAGCGAAATAGGAACGTCTAGGAAGGAGGCAAGAAAAGACGTAAGTCATAGCCCAAAAAAACCAAAACAAAACAAAAACGACATGGTCCTTTTCTAAGGCCAGGTGTTGGTGATATTCACCTATGTAAACTCAAGCCTAGAAGATCAGTACAGTCCTTATATATTCACTACTTAATAACATACGAGAAAAACACTTTTCATTTGATATATAAGAACTTTGTATGAACAGCTAGAAATATATATGTACATCGCAAATCCCAAATGAAACCCAACTTAATACAAAGTGAACTATAGGGATGACACAAAAATGGGTAGATATCAGAATTCAGCTAAGTTTACAGTTGTGCCTTATATCTTTTTTAAATTTTGCTTTTGAGACGGAGTCTTGCTCTGTTGCCCAGGCTGGAGCGCAGTGGTGCGATCTTGTCTCACTGCAACCTCTGCTTCCTGGGTTCAAGCGATTCTTGTGCCTCAGCCTCCCCAGTAGCTGGGATTACAGGAGTTGTGCCACCATGCCCGGCTAATCTTTGTATTTTAGTAGAGACGAGGTTTTGCCATGTTGGCCAGACCGGTCTCAAACTCCTAGGCTCAAGCAATCTCAAACTCCTAGGCTCAAGCAATCCACCCACCTCAGCCTCCCAAAGTGCTGGGATGACAGGCGTGAGCCACCGCGCCCAGCTGACAAATACATACAGGCATTCTGATGGGAACTGGTGTATGTATGAAAGTAACAGATGATCGAGTTTCTTTGGTGTCTAAAACAGAGCAAGCTCAAGATGTAAAGAAGATTGAGAAATTCCACAGTCAACTAATGCGACTGATGGTGGCCAAGGAATCCCGCAATGTTACCATGGAAACTAACTGAGTGAATGGTTTGAAACGAAGACTTTGTCATGTACTTAGGAAGTAAATATCTTTTGCAGTCGAGAAAGTGTTGGGACGGAAAATACTCTATGTCACCAAGTGGACTATTCAGAAGCTTAGAGGTCATTTTTTTGTAATTTTCTTTTGAATGTTTGGTTTAGAGGAGAGCTAGGAATGCGAATGTTTTCAGTCAGAAAGCCTGTATTTACTTTTGGAAACTGAACAAGCCATGCGTCTGTCTCGGGAACTTTGCAGATTACTTGATGTTAGGTAAAACGCATAATTGTTTCTTTGGCGGATTCGTATCAGTAACTTGAAAATGGGATATTAAGAAGAGCCAATGCTTCGTTAAATTTAGTTCGTCTGCCTTTAAAAGAACATGAAATGTGACCATTTTGTTGGATGGATCGGGGTATTTCTTTTGGAGCATAAAATGTATGCTGTCGATGACCAATAAATATAGAATATGGTAATCGGAATTACCTCCGGACCACAGTATGCATTGTTACGAACACCGTGCACCTGATTATGTATAGTAGTGTAGCCTCAATTATCTCTACAAGTCATTGACTAACCAGTATGCTTTGCCTTCTTTCCAGATTTAAACTACCTGTTATTATAGGGGACCGGTAGCATCAGCTTGTGGAGCAGTGGCTTTGAATCTAGTTTTCAGTGATCAGAAGCAGCAGTTATTTGAGTGCGTGAATGGAATGATGATCAGTATAAATGTACCGAAACCACCATGTTACAGAAATTTTTTCCTTCCTTCTTTCTTTCTTTCTTTCTTTCTTTCTTTCTTTCTTTCTTTCTTTCTTTCTTTCTTTCTTTCTTTCTTTCTTTCTTTTTTCTTTTTCTTTTTTTTTTTTTGAGACAGAGTTTCGCTCTTGTTACCTAGGCTGGAGTGCAATGGCACGATCTCGGCTCACCGCAACCTCCGCCTCCCGGGTTCAAGCAATTCTCCTGCCTCAGCCTCCAGAGTAGCTGGGACTACAGGCGCGCGCCACCACGCCCAGCTAATTTTTGTATTTTTAGTAGAGATGGGGTTTCACCATGTTGACCAGGATGGTCTGGTCCGGATCTCTCGACCTCATGATCCACCCGCCTCGGCCTCCCAAAATGATGGGATTATAGGCGTGAGCCACCACGCCCGGCCTACAGAAATTTTTACTACGTATTTTTCATCTGTAGTTTCTCAGAAGGGCTATAGATGATTCGAACTGTCAAATCCTCGCATGCTTCTGTGACACCCCTGTCCGTCTTCTCCCTTTCTTTAACCAAAGCGTTAGGTGAGACTGTCACAACCGTTATGTTTTCCATTAAACCGGAAGTGTGATATTATTTGACACTTATGCTTGTATCCTAAATTTCACCAACCAAACGTCATGTTCACATGTTGATTCCTCGGGAATGAAATGAAGGTACTATATACCTTGAAATATATTTTGTAGAAACTTGTCATGTTGAGCAACATCTTAGCATGGTAAGTAAGTTCCCTTAGCTATATAAACTTGTGCATGTTTCAGAGAGATCAGTAAATAAAATACTACAAAAAAGAAGGAGAAGGAGAAGAAGAAAGGAGTAGAAAAGAAGAAGAAGAAGAAGAAGAAGAAGAAGAAGAAGAAGAAGAAGAAGAAGAAAGAAGGAGAAGAAAAAGAAAAAGAAGAATAAGAAGAAGCAGAAGCAGAAGACCTTATTGTTGTACCCGAGCGAGTCAAAGAATGCAGCACACTCTGAGATTGAATTATGAGTCCTTTATTATGCCAGCGACCGAGAGGTGGCTGACGCACAAAATTCTCTCGGCCGGCCCCTAAGAAAATGTTAGGTGGTCTTTTATACCCTAGTTTTAAAAGGGAGGGGGAACGTAGCTGAAGCAAATTTTTCACAAAAGCAGAGTAAGCAAAAAGTTAAAAGTTAACCTAGTACATGAGAAATAAAACAGTGCCAGGTGCGAGGGGTACAGTTGTCACAAAAGACATACAACTTACATAGGTAACGGGGGCTCTGGGCACTGGACAGCAGCTGCCTGCATTCCCAGGCTCTGTTGGTACCACTTAAGTCGGCCTCTTATCAACAAATGCATTCCTGGGGGTGCCCAGTGTCAGCCCGCCCCAGCTGCTACGTACTCTGGTTCCGTACTGAATGGTGGGAAAACAACTAAAATGTAGAAGCTAAGATGGAGTCTGTCCAGCTCAGGAAGCTAACATAAAGCCTGAACAGCTTTTAGTCTGAGAAGGAGAGAGTTAGTTTTAACTGGCAAAAAGCAGGTTATCACACTATGAAGTACAGTTTACATTAACCCGCTGTCACCATACGTCGAGAAATCCACAAAAGCGCTAGTGAACAACAGGAGAAAAACAGCAGCTAACACGTCCTGGGGAAAAGATACGCCTTCCTAGAATTCCGTGCCAAGGCATCGCCTCCGGTAATCTTAAGGGAGCAAAGTATTACTTTTTAGACAGCGTTTCTATTTTGGGCAAATACTACTACGGCCCAGAGTGGCGCCATGATGCCCTTCCCGTTTTGCAAATTTGCTGGTCCAAGGAAGGAGAAAATAAGACATCATGATAAAAGGTGATTGAGACCCAGCCAAGATGAAGCTTTCCCAGGGAGGGAGGGAAGGAGGGAGGGAGGGAGGGAGGGAGGGAGGGAGGGAGGGAGGGAGGGGGGCCTGAGGCGTGAAGGGGTGAAAAAACGCCACCACTACAGTCCAGTCCGCCCACCCGCTTGCCCACGGGGGCCAAAGGCTGTGCCATCGCCCCCCGCTGCCTCTGGGGAAGTGGGACCGTGCCCCAGCCCCAGCCCCCATCTTCAAAAACAGTGGCCACCGAGTGAGGTGAGGCCTGGCGATCACCCATGCAAATGTCAACCGGCAAAGGGTGGGCGGAGGGGAGAGAAGATGGAGGCCCACCCGCCTGGCTCCAGAACGTTTCCACGCAGGGTGGCGGGAGGTGCGGTGTCGGGGGGAACCCACCTCACAAACTCACGGAATTGGAGTAAAGGGGCGGGGGGGAGGGGCTTAAAAAAAATAAACCAACTCCTCATAAAGCCCAAGGAGAAGAGTCTATGCATGCGCATGAAAGACACCAACAAACAAAGAAACACAAAGTACTGATAAAAGAACCATAGGGCCCCCACCAGGGTGGAGGTTCCCAAGGCAACGAGGGAGAGAGGGAGGGGCCTCCAGATGGGAGGAAGAGAAACCGGTTGCCCCAGGCTCTGTGAAGTCGTCAGGCAGACCTCCCTCCGCGCCACCTCGATTTTCCATTACAGTGGCCGCTAGGTGATGCCCGAAGACATTTATATAAAAGTGTCAGTGTTTTTATGCTTCACTAAATGATAAGGCCTATGTTTTCAAACATCATCATCTGCCTCACTCATTATTTCTCTTTCTCAGTGCCTGAACACACCCAATAGCAAGCACCAGGTAGAGGCTAAGACCCACAAAAATGGAAGCATCCTTCAAGTTGATAGGACATTTAACCATACTAAGCCCACTGTCAAAAACAATGTAAATTATACTCCTCCTGCAAAAGGCCAACTTATATGGCAAATATGTAAAAACCCTGGCATACAGGAAAAAATGAATACATGACAGTCTAATACATTATCCCGCTTTGTAGATAGACTTATCATTCCACTAAGTATTAACTATAGTTCCAAGCACTGAATCTGCTTAATAACCAAAATGTAAAGACCTTACCTTGTGGTTTGTAATGTCTCATTAACAGAAATGTGAACTTTGATAACAGTTTAACTAAAATATTTCTTTATTTCAAGCTATCAGATGACATTGACATATTTGCATTTTCTATCTGTGTATACGTAATGACTTTCTTCAAGGCTTCAAGATCAGGATTGTCTTATGCCTTTGCATCACGGACCTAAGAGACCCCAATTATTTGAAGATGGGATGGGGACAAAATGTGGGTCCCCGTAGTCCCTACTCTGTGCAGCATCCATTAGATGACCACCGTACATATCACCAAAGTAATGACAGTAAGTCCTAAATCCAAAGTGCAACTTTAATACTGCAATTCCAAAAAAAATAAAGCTGTATACAACTCTTGGAATAACTCACCCAAATAAATAGCTTTATAACAGACAGACAGACAGACAGACAGACACACACACACACACACACACACACACACACACACACACACACACACACACAAAAGACCTAGCTAGATGCTTGCAGATGTCAGCACGGAAAAGAAGGGAATCTTGGATCGCTCTGGGTCGGGGTGGAGGTTGGTGGGGGGAGCGGCTCAGGCACGCCGCATCACCAGCCTCTCCCCGATCCCTCTCGGGCCAGGTCGTTTCTGGGCCCACCCAGGGAATCCTCTCAGGTGGTGCCCACCTGCAACTAGTCGACCAGAGCCCCCAGGGGACACAGCCTAGGCACCCGCCCATGGGTTCATATGGAACTTCAATTCCCCTAGACAACAGGAAGAGGAGACCAGGGGCGGGGGCGTGTGGACGGAGGGAGGCTAGGGGTGGAGATGGGACCCATCTAAGATGAAGTCCAGTCCATAGCGTTTCCGAGTGGGCGCCAGACCCACCACCTCAGAGTGGCAATACCTGTCACAGGGAAACGAAGGTCCGTGAAATCCACGCTCCCGGAGACAGCGTGGATTTCACGGGGAGAAGAAGACAGCTTGCAGCACGCTACCTCCTGTCCCGGGGTCAAGTTTTCACTCCCAAATTTCGCATTTCTTCCCCCCCTCAACAAAGTTCCGCTCTCGTTGCCCAGGCTGGAGAGCAGTGGCACGATCTCGGCTCGCCGAAACCTCCGCCTCCCGGGTTCCAGCGATTCTCCTGCCTCAGCCTCCCGAGTGGCTTGGGATGACAGGCACGTACCTGTATAATCTCAGCAACTCGGGAGGCTGAGGCAGGGGAATCGCTGGAACCCGGGAGGTGGAGGTTGCAGTGAGCCCAGGCTGTAGCGTAGCGTGGTGCAATCTCAGTCGACCGCCACCTCCGCCTCTCGGGTTCAAGCGATTCTTCTGCCTCAGCGTCCCGAGTAGCCGAGACTACAGGCGCACGCCACCACGGCCAGCTAATTTTTGTATTTTTAGTAGAGACGGGGTTTCACCACGTCGGCCGGGATGGTCTCGATCTCTCAAGCCCGTGATCTGCCCGTTCCATCCATGCTCACGCCTGTCATCGCAGCAGTCTGAAAGGCCGACGTGGGAGGATGGCCGGAGCGCCAAAGTTTGAGATCATCTCGAGCCGTCAGTCGACACCACCTCCGCCTGTATAAATTGATCATCATCATCATCATCAGCAGCAGCAGCAGCAGCAGCAGCAGCAGCAGCAGCAGCAGCATCGTCAAAATTTAAAAAGGAATATATGTGTCCAGAGTGCGGGCCACAAAGCGAGACCACGTGCCGATGTCTTGGTCCAAAGCGTTGAGGCTGGAGTGACCCTGGGCTACAGAGCGAGACCCTGCCTTTAAAGAGAGACAGACGGGGGCGAGGGGGGGTGGCCGATGTGGGGAAGGGGGGGGGGGAGAGAGAGAGAGAGAGAGAGAGAGAGAGAGAGAGAGAGAGAGAGAGAGGGGGGGGGGGGGAGAGAGAGAGAGAGAGAGAGAGAGATGCGAGCCTGCCTCGATGGAAAGAAAAATGTGAGCCTTCCCCCAAATAAATAAAATAAACTAACTAATTAAATAAATGCATGCATGCACGCACGCATGCGTGCGAGGGAGCCTGCCTCTAAATAAATCGATTGATAGATAAATAAACAAATAGCCGGGCACAGTGGCTCAGGCCTGTAATCCCCCAGCGCTTTGGGAGGCTGAGGCGGGTGGATCACCTGAGGTCAGAACATCGAGACCAGCCTGGCCAACATGGTGAAACCCTGTCTCTATTTAAAAGTAAATAAATAAATTAAAAAAAAATGAATGAATGAATGAATGAATGAATAAATAATAAAAGCGAGCCTGCCTCTATATAATTAGATAAATAAACGCAAGCCTGCCCCCAAATAAGTGAGTGAATGAATGAATGAATGAATGCCTGTAGAGAAATACTCGAGACCCCGCCTCTAACTAAATTAACGAACGGACGAAGACATGACAAACGTAAGAATGACATGGAAGAGTTAAGAAGCCATAAGAAGAGCCAGGTGCGGTGGCTCACACCTGTGGATTCCCAGCACTTTGGGAGGCCGAGGCGGGCGGATCATGAGGTCAAGAGATCGAGACCATCCCGGCCCTGGTGAAACGCCATCTCTACAAAAAATACAAAAGTTAGCCGGGCGTGGTGGCACACGCCTGTGGTCCCAGCTACTCGGGAGCCTGAGGCAGAAGAATCGCTTGACTCCAGGAGGTGGAGGTTGCGGTGAGCCGAGACCACGCCAGTGCACTCCAGCCTGGCAAGAGAGCAAGAGTCCGTCTCAAAAAAAAAAAAAAAAAAAAAAGGAAAAAAAAAAAGAAACCGTAAGAAGAAACAACCAAGAGGATGTGAGCGAAGAGTGGTAATTAAAATAAGTATCAAAGTTAATGTAAAGAAATATTTACACACACACAGACGTGGAACAATTAATTAATTTTTTTTTTTCTCAAAGATGGGGTTTCACCCTGAGGGCCAGGCTGGTCTTGAACTCCTGACGTCTGGTGATCCACCCACCTCGGCCTCCCAAAGTGCTAGGATTACAGGCGTGAGCTATCGCGCCCGGCCATTCATTTCATACATAATATATGATTATCTGCATATATATTACTGCATGTTATGTATAATTTATGAATCTCCCTCCCTCCCTCCCTCCCTCCCTCCCTCCCTCCCTCAATAAATCCATAAGTCCATCCATATGTAAATTAAACAAGGAAACCAAGAAAGGATCAATGTAACACATAGAAGTGAAAAGAAACGGTAAGAATAAACAGGCAAATAAGAGGACGGGAAGAAAGGCAAAAGGTAACCAAGGTCACAATGAACTGTTTCCTGTC
>NW_026989294.1:22500-25000 GCF_030222135.1 Aotus nancymaae
CTCGACCACACCCCCTCCAATGAGCTGAGCTCCTCCTCAGGACCCACACGCAGACCCCCCGTGGCAGCAGCCGGAGGAGGGGGCCCCAGGGGCGGGAACACCACCACCACTCGGCCTCGGGCACCTGAGTGACAACCCGGAGCGCTCCAGGAGCACCGCAAAGGCCTGAGCGGAGCCAACGCTCGCACCACCCCGGCAAGGGCAGGACGACGGGCCGGCGGGACAGCCCCCCACCGCCGCGGAGGGGGGCCGCGCCCGCAAGGCAACACCCACAGGAGGCGAGAGCGAGGGATGCCTGCCGTGTCAGAGGACCCCGCCGCCCCCGCCAGGCAGACGACAGGAGAAGCACGGCGAGGGTCGGGCCGGATTCCGTACCCCTAATGCCTCCCACCACCAGCCCCCACACATGCAGGGAGAGGAGAGACACGGGGCCCCCCCGCGGGTGGGGTGAGAAGAGCGGAGCCATTCACCATGAAGGTCCGTCCCTCGCCCACCGCGGAACGGTCGCAGCCCGGGAGAGCATGACGTCACCACATCGATCGGAACAAGACCCAGAGCGGAGCAACGGGACCTCACCAGCCTCACCAAACCACCGAGCCGACCACAGCCCGCGGTCGGCCAGCCCCGCTCTGAGGGAAGGGACGGCGGACAACCCCAAGGGAGCGGAGGACGCCTGACACGCACGGCACGGAGCCAACGGAGCGGGGTTGTCACGACCGCCCCAGGTGCCCGCAGCGGGGAGCGCACGCGCAGGCGGAAGGGAGCCCCCCACCCGCATCGGCCTCTCCCCACCACACCCGGGTGGGTCAGAGGAGACCCGGGCCCACCCAGGGCGGCACCGGGGAGCCGGGACACTCAGACGGATGCGTGAGAGGCAAGGCACACGGGCCCCAGCCGGCGGCTCAAGCCAGAGCAGGGCCGGCTAGCCAGGTCACCGCCAGACCAGATAAACCCCCACGCATCCAGAGGCCCGACCTCTCCAGCGACAAGTCGCCAGAGGACAGCGTGTCAGCAACAACCCGGTGGCCCAAAATTCAAACTCAGCGTGAAAGATATACCCACCCTGGGGGGCAGGGGGTCGAGTCACCGGCCACACCACCGACTCAGAAACGCACGACACGGACATCTGTCCCCAAAAAGGCCACCATCGCAGCCACACACGGAGCACCCAGGGCCGTCTCGTCGACCCCCAAGACCAGGGACGCCCTCCGGGCCACCGGTGCCACGCAGGGGCCGACCCGTGCCTCCAGAGCGAGACCCATTCGGCCGTCCCCTCACACGCGAGGGACACACGAGGGACCGAAGGCGCTCTCAGGGACCACTCTCCGACTACGAACGCGGACTTGGAAGAAAAGTATCACAGCAGAGGGACCGCAGCCGGGTACGGCACCCCGGGAGGACGGCGCAGGACGGCCACCGACTCCCCACGAGAACTTGGAAAAGAGATTCGGCGGGTGCCTCAGGCGGCCAGGGCCCGCACAGGCCCGCGACAGGGCCGGGGAGGGGCGTCCCCGGCCACCCGCGCCATGCCCGGAGGGTCCCCGCGGGTCGCGGGTCGGGCCTCGGGAGCTACGGCGTGCTGGTCGACCAGCCCCGGCAGCCCGCACACCTCGCTCGGGCCTGGAAACTCGGCGACAGCCTGCCCCTATATAGCCCTGCACGCCCGTGCTCTGACTCACAAGTGACTCGCCAGAGCTCTGGCGCCACAGGGACAGCCCCGCTGACAGCCGCAGGCTTTCCGGAGCTCTGCCTAGCTCACAGCAGGGACGCTCCCCTCGCTCAGCAGCTGCCACCGGAGCTCTGGAAGCCAGGAGAACCATATAAAAGCGGCCACCAGATGGAGCCCGAAAACCGGCGACATGTCACCATCCCAAACCTGTCACCGAGACACATCCGGATGGCAGGGCGGCCGGCGGACCGCAAAACCGAAACCGTGAGTCGAGAAAGTCTTCCCGAGGCCGAAAACACAGCCCCTCCACCCCAACCCCACAGAAACGCTCCTCCAAACGTGTATCTGCGTAGACCGAGACAGAGTCAAAAGACAAGCCCATGACGTGTGGGTGTTTGGAGATGCATCTCGGAGGGAGAAAGAACACACAGGACTCGGGCGCGAGTCGTTCAGGTGACAGAGAGACGCCGAATGAGGACACGTTCACAATCCACACGGGGTGGGGGATGGGAGGGAGGGAGGGAGGGAGGGAGGGAGGGAGGGAGGGGATAGAAAAAAGAGAGATGGAGGAAGGAGGGAGGGAAGAAAGCAAGCAGGGAGCGGGGAGGAAGGAGATGGAGAAAACAGACAGAATTTAAAAAATCTGGAGAAGGTATATGATGAAAGGTGGAAAATGAAGAAAGATGAAAAAGAGAAAGAATGAGGAAAGAGATGACGGAAAGAAGGGCGAAAGAGAGGAAAAAAGAAAGTATAAAAGACAAAGAAAGAAAGAAAGAATAAAGGAAAGGAACAGATAAAAGGACAGAAGGGAGGGAGGAAGGAGGGAAAGAA
>NW_026989295.1:0-71157 GCF_030222135.1 Aotus nancymaae
AGGCACTGAGCTGGAAAAGGGATCATTTCCCAGTGGGCCTTACGTCCCACGGAAACCGCTGTGCAAAAGTCGAGAAACAGATACAGATAGGGACTGGCCTAAGGCTTGTCACTTGAATGTGAGTGGCTGACTGAGGGGCGGACGGTTGGAAATGAAATCCAAATCTCCTGACCTCTAATTTCAGAGGGGGCAGTGCCTCCCCAATGCCCAATTTCAGAGTTAAGTGTCTTAGCAAGAGCTTTGCTGCATTGAAGTCACCCTGAAAAGACGTTAGATTCCATCCGCACAGTCATTGCCCCCCGGTCTCTAATGAGAATTTGCCCGGTTAAAGTTGCAACATTGGGTTTAACCTGAGAGATCTTGACTTTCAGCCTGTAACTTTTGAAAAGGGTCGGTATACTTAGGAGTTCCTGCTACAAAGTAAGAGTCAAGGACCCTCTTCAGCAAAGAGGAGCTGGCCTTAGTGGGAAACGGAAAGTGAGCTCCTTTAGATCACCTCTCTGTCACCAATCATTAAGAAAACTTTCTAAGAACATACATGTATTGTGTTTTTAGGAGGGCTGCGATTTATGCAAGGTTCTGAGTAACATGCTGCCACAGGAAGGTGGAGGTCCTGCTCAGCCCTGGAGACAGACACACACATACAAACACACACACAGAAACTTTAGACACACAACTGGTAGTGTCAAGCCGAAGACTTAGTAGTACGAGGAGGGCACTGAACCCATCCATGCTCCAAAGAAGGAGAGGCCTTTCCCTAATTCACACGTGCATCCTCCCTCCTTCTCCCCCAAACCTGCCTCCTCCTCAAGCCCACGCATTATTACATAGAATGCAGTTAGGCAGCGCTATCAGGTTCCAGAATTGTCAACGGTGGTCTCATTAAAACAACAGCACAGTCAAACAAATTCACAAGCATGCTAGCATGGGAAATGCGATCAATTCTTTCAGACATGGCTCATGGTGAATGTAGCCCCACAAGGAGGACTGCAGCGATGCTGCGCCACGAGCCGAACTGGGAGAATGGCTACCTACCAAAGCGCTTCACACTCTCATTTCACCCTCAGAGGCAGAAAAGAGGACTGCAAAGGACTCATGGGTCTCCCATGCTCTCTGCAAAGGACTCCCATTCCTCCTGCGGACCAAAGGTAACAGCAAAAGTAGCTTTGTATCTGTAGAGCACACAACCTTTGGAAAATACACAGCTAAAACTGTCCCCGCTTTAAGTGCTTTACAGCACTTAAAGCGGGGACAGTTTTAGCTGTGTAATTTGAAAAACTTGCCTCTAGGTGCCTAGGTGATGACGTTAGAATGGGGGAACTGTGTCCACTTGCGTTGAGCATTCTTTCAGTGAGACAGGATTTGGTGGTATTTTGACTCTTTAGAACTGATTCTCATTCTTGTCAATCAACGGTGAAATTTCTGTGTTAATTTCTAGCAGAGGTAATAGAGTTAGTCCAAAATCATAGGTGTATCTAAGTCCACGTTGACAAGTATGCTCAAAATCCCAGGCACTGAGCTGGAAAAGGGATCATTTCCCAGTGGGCCTTACGTCCCACGGAAACCGCTGTGCAAAAGTCGAGAAACAGATACAGATAGGGACTGGCCTAAGGCTTGTCACTTGAATGTGAGTGGCTGACTGAGGGGCGGACGGTTGGAAATGAAATCCAAATCTCCTGACCTCTAATTTCAGAGGGGGCAGTGCCTCCCCAATGCCCAATTTCAGAGTTAAGTGTCTTAGCAAGAGCTTTGCTGCATTGAAGTCACCCTGAAAAGACGTTAGATTCCATCCGCACAGTCATTGCCCCCCGGTCTCTAATGAGAATTTGCCCGGTTAAAGTTGCAACATTGGGTTTAACCTGAGAGATCTTGACTTTCAGCCTGTAACTTTTGAAAAGGGTCGGTATACTTAGGAGTTCCTGCTACAAAGTAAGAGTCAAGGACCCTCTTCAGCAAAGAGGAGCTGGCCTTAGTGGGAAACGGAAAGTGAGCTCCTTTAGATCACCTCTCTGTCACCAATCATTAAGAAAACTTTCTAAGAACATACATGTATTGTGTTTTTAGGAGGGCTGCGATTTATGCAAGGTTCTGAGTAACATGCTGCCACAGGAAGGTGGAGGTCCTGCTCAGCCCTGGAGACAGACACACACATACAAACACACACACAGAAACTTTAGACACACAACTGGTAGTGTCAAGCCGAAGACTTAGTAGTACGAGGAGGGCACTGAACCCATCCATGCTCCAAAGAAGGAGAGGCCTTTCCCTAATTCACACGTGCATCCTCCCTCCTTCTCCCCCAAACCTGCCTCCTCCTCAAGCCCACGCATTATTACATAGAATGCAGTTAGGCAGCGCTATCAGGTTCCAGAATTGTCAACGGTGGTCTCATTAAAACAACAGCACAGTCAAACAAATTCACAAGCATGCTAGCATGTGAAATGCGATCCATTCTTTCAGACATGGCTCATGGTGAATGTAGCCCCACAAGGAGGACTGCAGCGATGCTGCGCCACGAGCCGAACTGGGAGAATGGCTACCTACCAAAGCGCTTCACACTCTCATTTCACCCTCAGAGGCAGAAAAGAGGACTGCAAAGGACTCATGGGTCTCCCATGCTCTCTGCAAAGGACTCCCATTCCTCCTGCGGACCAAAGGTAACAGCAAAAGTAGCTTTGTATCTGTAGAGCACACAACCTTTGGAAAATACACAGCTAAAACTGTCCCCGCTTTAAGTGCTTTACAGCACTTAAAGCGGGGACAGTTTTAGCTGTGTAATTTGAAAAACTTGCCTCTAGGTGCCTAGGTGATGACGTTAGAATGGGGGAACTGTGTCCACTTGCGTTGAGCATTCTTTCAGTGAGACAGGATTTGGTGGTATTTTGACTCTTTAGAACTGATTCTCATTCTTGTCAATCAACGGTGAAATTTCTGTGTTAATTTCTAGCAGAGGTAATAGAGTTAGTCCAAAATCATAGGTGTATCTAAGTCCACGTTGACAAGTATGCTCAAAATCCCAGGCACTGAGCTGGAAAAGGGATCATTTCCCAGTGGGCCTTACGTCCCACGGAAACCGCTGTGCAAAAGTCGAGAAACAGATACAGATAGGGACTGGCCTAAGGCTTGTCACTTGAATGTGAGTGGCTGACTGAGGGGCGGACGGTTGGAAATGAAATCCAAATCTCCTGACCTCTAATTTCAGAGGGGGCAGTGCCTCCCCAATGCCCAATTTCAGAGTTAAGTGTCTTAGCAAGAGCTTTGCTGCATTGAAGTCACCCTGAAAAGACGTTAGATTCCATCCGCACAGTCATTGCCCCCCGGTCTCTAATGAGAATTTGCCCGGTTAAAGTTGCAACATTGGGTTTAACCTGAGAGATCTTGACTTTCAGCCTGTAACTTTTGAAAAGGGTCGGTATACTTAGGAGTTCCTGCTACAAAGTAAGAGTCAAGGACCCTCTTCAGCAAAGAGGAGCTGGCCTTAGTGGGAAACGGAAAGTGAGCTCCTTTAGATCACCTCTCTGTCACCAATCATTAAGAAAACTTTCTAAGAACATACATGTATTGTGTTTTTAGGAGGGCTGCGATTTATGCAAGGTTCTGAGTAACATGCTGCCACAGGAAGGTGGAGGTCCTGCTCAGCCCTGGAGACAGACACACACATACAAACACACACACAGAAACTTTAGACACACAACTGGTAGTGTCAAGCCGAAGACTTAGTAGTACGAGGAGGGCACTGAACCCATCCATGCTCCAAAGAAGGAGAGGCCTTTCCCTAATTCACACGTGCATCCTCCCTCCTTCTCCCCCAAACCTGCCTCCTCCTCAAGCCCACGCATTATTACATAGAATGCAGTTAGGCAGCGCTATCAGGTTCCAGAATTGTCAACGGTGGTCTCATTAAAACAACAGCACAGTCAAACAAATTCACAAGCATGCTAGCATGGGAAATGCGATCCATTCTTTCAGACATGGCTCATGGTGAATGTAGCCACACAAGGAGGACTGCAGCGATGCTGCGCCACGAGCCGAACTGGGAGAATGGCTACCTACCAAAGCGCTTCACACTCTCATTTCACCCTCAGAGGCAGAAAAGAGGACTGCAAAGGACTCATGGGTCTCCCATGCTCTCTGCAAAGGACTCCCATTCCTCCTGCGGACCAAAGGTAACAGCAAAAGTAGCTTTGTATCTGTAGAGCACACAACCTTTGGAAAATACACAGCTAAAACTGTCCCCGCTTTAAGTGCTTTACAGCACTTAAAGCGGGGACAGTTTTAGCTGTGTAATTTGAAAAACTTGCCTCTAGGTGCCTAGGTGATGACGTTAGAATGGGGGAACTGTGTCCACTTGCGTTGAGCATTCTTTCAGTGAGACAGGATTTGGTGGTATTTTGACTCTTTAGAACTGATTCTCATTCTTGTCAATCAACGGTGAAATTTCTGTGTTAATTTCTAGCAGAGGTAATAGAGTTAGTCCAAAATCATAGGTGTATCTAAGTCCACGTTGACAAGTATGCTCAAAATCCCAGGCACTGAGCTGGAAAAGGGATCATTTCCCAGTGGGCCTTACGTCCCACGGAAACCGCTGTGCAAAAGTCGAGAAACAGATACAGATAGGGACTGGCCTAAGGCTTGTCACTTGAATGTGAGTGGCTGACTGAGGGGCGGACGGTTGGAAATGAAATCCAAATCTCCTGACCTCTAATTTCAGAGGGGGCAGTGCCTCCCCAATGCCCAATTTCAGAGTTAAGTGTCTTAGCAAGAGCTTTGCTGCATTGAAGTCACCCTGAAAAGACGTTAGATTCCATCCGCACAGTCATTGCCCCCCGGTCTCTAATGAGAATTTGCCCGGTTAAAGTTGCAACATTGGGTTTAACCTGAGAGATCTTGACTTTCAGCCTGTAACTTTTGAAAAGGGTCGGTATACTTAGGAGTTCCTGCTACAAAGTAAGAGTCAAGGACCCTCTTCAGCAAAGAGGAGCTGGCCTTAGTGGGAAACGGAAAGTGAGCTCCTTTAGATCACCTCTCTGTCACCAATCATTAAGAAAACTTTCTAAGAACATACATGTATTGTGTTTTTAGGAGGGCTGCGATTTATGCAAGGTTCTGAGTAACATGCTGCCACAGGAAGGTGGAGGTCCTGCTCAGCCCTGGAGACAGACACACACATACAAACACACACACAGAAACTTTAGACACACAACTGGTAGTGTCAAGCCGAAGACTTAGTAGTACGAGGAGGGCACTGAACCCATCCATGCTCCAAAGAAGGAGAGGCCTTTCCCTAATTCACACGTGCATCCTCCCTCCTTCTCCCCCAAACCTGCCTCCTCCTCAAGCCCACGCATTATTACATAGAATGCAGTTAGGCAGCGCTATCAGGTTCCAGAATTGTCAACGGTGGTCTCATTAAAACAACAGCACAGTCAAACAAATTCACAAGCATGCTAGCATGGGAAATGCGATCCATTCTTTCAGACATGGCTCATGGTGAATGTAGCCACACAAGGAGGACTGCAGCGATGCTGCGCCACGAGCCGAACTGGGAGAATGGCTACCTACCAAAGCGCTTCACACTCTCATTTCACCCTCAGAGGCAGAAAAGAGGACTGCAAAGGACTCATGGGTCTCCCATGCTCTCTGCAAAGGACTCCCATTCCTCCTGCGGACCAAAGGTAACAGCAAAAGTAGCTTTGTATCTGTAGAGCACACAACCTTTGGAAAATACACAGCTAAAACTGTCCCCGCTTTAAGTGCTTTACAGCACTTAAAGCGGGGACAGTTTTAGCTGTGTAATTTGAAAAACTTGCCTCTAGGTGCCTAGGTGATGACGTTAGAATGGGGGAACTGTGTCCACTTGCGTTGAGCATTCTTTCAGTGAGACAGGATTTGGTGGTATTTTGACTCTTTAGAACTGATTCTCATTCTTGTCAATCAACGGTGAAATTTCTGTGTTAATTTCTAGCAGAGGTAATAGAGTTAGTCCAAAATCATAGGTGTATCTAAGTCCACGTTGACAAGTATGCTCAAAATCCCAGGCACTGAGCTGGAAAAGGGATCATTTCCCAGTGGGCCTTACGTCCCACGGAAACCGCTGTGCAAAAGTCGAGAAACAGATACAGATAGGGACTGGCCTAAGGCTTGTCACTTGAATGTGAGTGGCTGACTGAGGGGCGGACGGTTGGAAATGAAATCCAAATCTCCTGACCTCTAATTTCAGAGGGGGCAGTGCCTCCCCAATGCCCAATTTCAGAGTTAAGTGTCTTAGCAAGAGCTTTGCTGCATTGAAGTCACCCTGAAAAGACGTTAGATTCCATCCGCACAGTCATTGCCCCCCGGTCTCTAATGAGAATTTGCCCGGTTAAAGTTGCAACATTGGGTTTAACCTGAGAGATCTTGACTTTCAGCCTGTAACTTTTGAAAAGGGTCGGTATACTTAGGAGTTCCTGCTACAAAGTAAGAGTCAAGGACCCTCTTCAGCAAAGAGGAGCTGGCCTTAGTGGGAAACGGAAAGTGAGCTCCTTTAGATCACCTCTCTGTCACCAATCATTAAGAAAACTTTCTAAGAACATACATGTATTGTGTTTTTAGGAGGGCTGCGATTTATGCAAGGTTCTGAGTAACATGCTGCCACAGGAAGGTGGAGGTCCTGCTCAGCCCTGGAGACAGACACACACATACAAACACACACACAGAAACTTTAGACACACAACTGGTAGTGTCAAGCCGAAGACTTAGTAGTACGAGGAGGGCACTGAACCCATCCATGCTCCAAAGAAGGAGAGGCCTTTCCCTAATTCACACGTGCATCCTCCCTCCTTCTCCCCCAAACCTGCCTCCTCCTCAAGCCCACGCATTATTACATAGAATGCAGTTAGGCAGCGCTATCAGGTTCCAGAATTGTCAACGGTGGTCTCATTAAAACAACAGCACAGTCAAACAAATTCACAAGCATGCTAGCATGGGAAATGCGATCAATTCTTTCAGACATGGCTCATGGTGAATGTAGCCACACAAGGAGGACTGCAGCGATGCTGCGCCACGAGCCGAACTGGGAGAATGGCTACCTACCAAAGCGCTTCACACTCTCATTTCACCCTCAGAGGCAGAAAAGAGGACTGCAAAGGACTCATGGGTCTCCCATGCTCTCTGCAAAGGACTCCCATTCCTCCTGCGGACCAAAGGTAACAGCAAAAGTAGCTTTGTATCTGTAGAGCACACAACCTTTGGAAAATACACAGCTAAAACTGTCCCCGCTTTAAGTGCTTTACAGCACTTAAAGCGGGGACAGTTTTAGCTGTGTAATTTGAAAAACTTGCCTCTAGGTGCCTAGGTGATGACGTTAGAATGGGGGAACTGTGTCCACTTGCGTTGAGCATTCTTTCAGTGAGACAGGATTTGGTGGTATTTTGACTCTTTAGAACTGATTCTCATTCTTGTCAATCAACGGTGAAATTTCTGTGTTAATTTCTAGCAGAGGTAATAGAGTTAGTCCAAAATCATAGGTGTATCTAAGTCCACGTTGACAAGTATGCTCAAAATCCCAGGCACTGAGCTGGAAAAGGGATCATTTCCCAGTGGGCCTTACGTCCCACGGAAACCGCTGTGCAAAAGTCGAGAAACAGATACAGATAGGGACTGGCCTAAGGCTTGTCACTTGAATGTGAGTGGCTGACTGAGGGGCGGACGGTTGGAAATGAAATCCAAATCTCCTGACCTCTAATTTCAGAGGGGGCAGTGCCTCCCCAATGCCCAATTTCAGAGTTAAGTGTCTTAGCAAGAGCTTTGCTGCATTGAAGTCACCCTGAAAAGACGTTAGATTCCATCCGCACAGTCATTGCCCCCCGGTCTCTAATGAGAATTTGCCCGGTTAAAGTTGCAACATTGGGTTTAACCTGAGAGATCTTGACTTTCAGCCTGTAACTTTTGAAAAGGGTCGGTATACTTAGGAGTTCCTGCTACAAAGTAAGAGTCAAGGACCCTCTTCAGCAAAGAGGAGCTGGCCTTAGTGGGAAACGGAAAGTGAGCTCCTTTAGATCACCTCTCTGTCACCAATCATTAAGAAAACTTTCTAAGAACATACATGTATTGTGTTTTTAGGAGGGCTGCGATTTATGCAAGGTTCTGAGTAACATGCTGCCACAGGAAGGTGGAGGTCCTGCTCAGCCCTGGAGACAGACACACACATACAAACACACACACAGAAACTTTAGACACACAACTGGTAGTGTCAAGCCGAAGACTTAGTAGTACGAGGAGGGCACTGAACCCATCCATGCTCCAAAGAAGGAGAGGCCTTTCCCTAATTCACACGTGCATCCTCCCTCCTTCTCCCCCAAACCTGCCTCCTCCTCAAGCCCACGCATTATTACATAGAATGCAGTTAGGCAGCGCTATCAGGTTCCAGAATTGTCAACGGTGGTCTCATTAAAACAACAGCACAGTCAAACAAATTCACAAGCATGCTAGCATGTGAAATGCGATCAATTCTTTCAGACATGGCTCATGGTGAATGTAGCCCCACAAGGAGGACTGCAGCGATGCTGCGCCACGAGCCGAACTGGGAGAATGGCTACCTACCAAAGCGCTTCACACTCTCATTTCACCCTCAGAGGCAGAAAAGAGGACTGCAAAGGACTCATGGGTCTCCCATGCTCTCTGCAAAGGACTCCCATTCCTCCTGCGGACCAAAGGTAACAGCAAAAGTAGCTTTGTATCTGTAGAGCACACAACCTTTGGAAAATACACAGCTAAAACTGTCCCCGCTTTAAGTGCTTTACAGCACTTAAAGCGGGGACAGTTTTAGCTGTGTAATTTGAAAAACTTGCCTCTAGGTGCCTAGGTGATGACGTTAGAATGGGGGAACTGTGTCCACTTGCGTTGAGCATTCTTTCAGTGAGACAGGATTTGGTGGTATTTTGACTCTTTAGAACTGATTCTCATTCTTGTCAATCAACGGTGAAATTTCTGTGTTAATTTCTAGCAGAGGTAATAGAGTTAGTCCAAAATCATAGGTGTATCTAAGTCCACGTTGACAAGTATGCTCAAAATCCCAGGCACTGAGCTGGAAAAGGGATCATTTCCCAGTGGGCCTTACGTCCCACGGAAACCGCTGTGCAAAAGTCGAGAAACAGATACAGATAGGGACTGGCCTAAGGCTTGTCACTTGAATGTGAGTGGCTGACTGAGGGGCGGACGGTTGGAAATGAAATCCAAATCTCCTGACCTCTAATTTCAGAGGGGGCAGTGCCTCCCCAATGCCCAATTTCAGAGTTAAGTGTCTTAGCAAGAGCTTTGCTGCATTGAAGTCACCCTGAAAAGACGTTAGATTCCATCCGCACAGTCATTGCCCCCCGGTCTCTAATGAGAATTTGCCCGGTTAAAGTTGCAACATTGGGTTTAACCTGAGAGATCTTGACTTTCAGCCTGTAACTTTTGAAAAGGGTCGGTATACTTAGGAGTTCCTGCTACAAAGTAAGAGTCAAGGACCCTCTTCAGCAAAGAGGAGCTGGCCTTAGTGGGAAACGGAAAGTGAGCTCCTTTAGATCACCTCTCTGTCACCAATCATTAAGAAAACTTTCTAAGAACATACATGTATTGTGTTTTTAGGAGGGCTGCGATTTATGCAAGGTTCTGAGTAACATGCTGCCACAGGAAGGTGGAGGTCCTGCTCAGCCCTGGAGACAGACACACACATACAAACACACACACAGAAACTTTAGACACACAACTGGTAGTGTCAAGCCGAAGACTTAGTAGTACGAGGAGGGCACTGAACCCATCCATGCTCCAAAGAAGGAGAGGCCTTTCCCTAATTCACACGTGCATCCTCCCTCCTTCTCCCCCAAACCTGCCTCCTCCTCAAGCCCACGCATTATTACATAGAATGCAGTTAGGCAGCGCTATCAGGTTCCAGAATTGTCAACGGTGGTCTCATTAAAACAACAGCACAGTCAAACAAATTCACAAGCATGCTAGCATGTGAAATGCGATCAATTCTTTCAGACATGGCTCATGGTGAATGTAGCCCCACAAGGAGGACTGCAGCGATGCTGCGCCACGAGCCGAACTGGGAGAATGGCTACCTACCAAAGCGCTTCACACTCTCATTTCACCCTCAGAGGCAGAAAAGAGGACTGCAAAGGACTCATGGGTCTCCCATGCTCTCTGCAAAGGACTCCCATTCCTCCTGCGGACCAAAGGTAACAGCAAAAGTAGCTTTGTATCTGTAGAGCACACAACCTTTGGAAAATACACAGCTAAAACTGTCCCCGCTTTAAGTGCTTTACAGCACTTAAAGCGGGGACAGTTTTAGCTGTGTAATTTGAAAAACTTGCCTCTAGGTGCCTAGGTGATGACGTTAGAATGGGGGAACTGTGTCCACTTGCGTTGAGCATTCTTTCAGTGAGACAGGATTTGGTGGTATTTTGACTCTTTAGAACTGATTCTCATTCTTGTCAATCAACGGTGAAATTTCTGTGTTAATTTCTAGCAGAGGTAATAGAGTTAGTCCAAAATCATAGGTGTATCTAAGTCCACGTTGACAAGTATGCTCAAAATCCCAGGCACTGAGCTGGAAAAGGGATCATTTCCCAGTGGGCCTTACGTCCCACGGAAACCGCTGTGCAAAAGTCGAGAAACAGATACAGATAGGGACTGGCCTAAGGCTTGTCACTTGAATGTGAGTGGCTGACTGAGGGGCGGACGGTTGGAAATGAAATCCAAATCTCCTGACCTCTAATTTCAGAGGGGGCAGTGCCTCCCCAATGCCCAATTTCAGAGTTAAGTGTCTTAGCAAGAGCTTTGCTGCATTGAAGTCACCCTGAAAAGACGTTAGATTCCATCCGCACAGTCATTGCCCCCCGGTCTCTAATGAGAATTTGCCCGGTTAAAGTTGCAACATTGGGTTTAACCTGAGAGATCTTGACTTTCAGCCTGTAACTTTTGAAAAGGGTCGGTATACTTAGGAGTTCCTGCTACAAAGTAAGAGTCAAGGACCCTCTTCAGCAAAGAGGAGCTGGCCTTAGTGGGAAACGGAAAGTGAGCTCCTTTAGATCACCTCTCTGTCACCAATCATTAAGAAAACTTTCTAAGAACATACATGTATTGTGTTTTTAGGAGGGCTGCGATTTATGCAAGGTTCTGAGTAACATGCTGCCACAGGAAGGTGGAGGTCCTGCTCAGCCCTGGAGACAGACACACACATACAAACACACACACAGAAACTTTAGACACACAACTGGTAGTGTCAAGCCGAAGACTTAGTAGTACGAGGAGGGCACTGAACCCATCCATGCTCCAAAGAAGGAGAGGCCTTTCCCTAATTCACACGTGCATCCTCCCTCCTTCTCCCCCAAACCTGCCTCCTCCTCAAGCCCACGCATTATTACATAGAATGCAGTTAGGCAGCGCTATCAGGTTCCAGAATTGTCAACGGTGGTCTCATTAAAACAACAGCACAGTCAAACAAATTCACAAGCATGCTAGCATGGGAAATGCGATCAATTCTTTCAGACATGGCTCATGGTGAATGTAGCCCCACAAGGAGGACTGCAGCGATGCTGCGCCACGAGCCGAACTGGGAGAATGGCTACCTACCAAAGCGCTTCACACTCTCATTTCACCCTCAGAGGCAGAAAAGAGGACTGCAAAGGACTCATGGGTCTCCCATGCTCTCTGCAAAGGACTCCCATTCCTCCTGCGGACCAAAGGTAACAGCAAAAGTAGCTTTGTATCTGTAGAGCACACAACCTTTGGAAAATACACAGCTAAAACTGTCCCCGCTTTAAGTGCTTTACAGCACTTAAAGCGGGGACAGTTTTAGCTGTGTAATTTGAAAAACTTGCCTCTAGGTGCCTAGGTGATGACGTTAGAATGGGGGAACTGTGTCCACTTGCGTTGAGCATTCTTTCAGTGAGACAGGATTTGGTGGTATTTTGACTCTTTAGAACTGATTCTCATTCTTGTCAATCAACGGTGAAATTTCTGTGTTAATTTCTAGCAGAGGTAATAGAGTTAGTCCAAAATCATAGGTGTATCTAAGTCCACGTTGACAAGTATGCTCAAAATCCCAGGCACTGAGCTGGAAAAGGGATCATTTCCCAGTGGGCCTTACGTCCCACGGAAACCGCTGTGCAAAAGTCGAGAAACAGATACAGATAGGGACTGGCCTAAGGCTTGTCACTTGAATGTGAGTGGCTGACTGAGGGGCGGACGGTTGGAAATGAAATCCAAATCTCCTGACCTCTAATTTCAGAGGGGGCAGTGCCTCCCCAATGCCCAATTTCAGAGTTAAGTGTCTTAGCAAGAGCTTTGCTGCATTGAAGTCACCCTGAAAAGACGTTAGATTCCATCCGCACAGTCATTGCCCCCCGGTCTCTAATGAGAATTTGCCCGGTTAAAGTTGCAACATTGGGTTTAACCTGAGAGATCTTGACTTTCAGCCTGTAACTTTTGAAAAGGGTCGGTATACTTAGGAGTTCCTGCTACAAAGTAAGAGTCAAGGACCCTCTTCAGCAAAGAGGAGCTGGCCTTAGTGGGAAACGGAAAGTGAGCTCCTTTAGATCACCTCTCTGTCACCAATCATTAAGAAAACTTTCTAAGAACATACATGTATTGTGTTTTTAGGAGGGCTGCGATTTATGCAAGGTTCTGAGTAACATGCTGCCACAGGAAGGTGGAGGTCCTGCTCAGCCCTGGAGACAGACACACACATACAAACACACACACAGAAACTTTAGACACACAACTGGTAGTGTCAAGCCGAAGACTTAGTAGTACGAGGAGGGCACTGAACCCATCCATGCTCCAAAGAAGGAGAGGCCTTTCCCTAATTCACACGTGCATCCTCCCTCCTTCTCCCCCAAACCTGCCTCCTCCTCAAGCCCACGCATTATTACATAGAATGCAGTTAGGCAGCGCTATCAGGTTCCAGAATTGTCAACGGTGGTCTCATTAAAACAACAGCACAGTCAAACAAATTCACAAGCATGCTAGCATGGGAAATGCGATCAATTCTTTCAGACATGGCTCATGGTGAATGTAGCCACACAAGGAGGACTGCAGCGATGCTGCGCCACGAGCCGAACTGGGAGAATGGCTACCTACCAAAGCGCTTCACACTCTCATTTCACCCTCAGAGGCAGAAAAGAGGACTGCAAAGGACTCATGGGTCTCCCATGCTCTCTGCAAAGGACTCCCATTCCTCCTGCGGACCAAAGGTAACAGCAAAAGTAGCTTTGTATCTGTAGAGCACACAACCTTTGGAAAATACACAGCTAAAACTGTCCCCGCTTTAAGTGCTTTACAGCACTTAAAGCGGGGACAGTTTTAGCTGTGTAATTTGAAAAACTTGCCTCTAGGTGCCTAGGTGATGACGTTAGAATGGGGGAACTGTGTCCACTTGCGTTGAGCATTCTTTCAGTGAGACAGGATTTGGTGGTATTTTGACTCTTTAGAACTGATTCTCATTCTTGTCAATCAACGGTGAAATTTCTGTGTTAATTTCTAGCAGAGGTAATAGAGTTAGTCCAAAATCATAGGTGTATCTAAGTCCACGTTGACAAGTATGCTCAAAATCCCAGGCACTGAGCTGGAAAAGGGATCATTTCCCAGTGGGCCTTACGTCCCACGGAAACCGCTGTGCAAAAGTCGAGAAACAGATACAGATAGGGACTGGCCTAAGGCTTGTCACTTGAATGTGAGTGGCTGACTGAGGGGCGGACGGTTGGAAATGAAATCCAAATCTCCTGACCTCTAATTTCAGAGGGGGCAGTGCCTCCCCAATGCCCAATTTCAGAGTTAAGTGTCTTAGCAAGAGCTTTGCTGCATTGAAGTCACCCTGAAAAGACGTTAGATTCCATCCGCACAGTCATTGCCCCCCGGTCTCTAATGAGAATTTGCCCGGTTAAAGTTGCAACATTGGGTTTAACCTGAGAGATCTTGACTTTCAGCCTGTAACTTTTGAAAAGGGTCGGTATACTTAGGAGTTCCTGCTACAAAGTAAGAGTCAAGGACCCTCTTCAGCAAAGAGGAGCTGGCCTTAGTGGGAAACGGAAAGTGAGCTCCTTTAGATCACCTCTCTGTCACCAATCATTAAGAAAACTTTCTAAGAACATACATGTATTGTGTTTTTAGGAGGGCTGCGATTTATGCAAGGTTCTGAGTAACATGCTGCCACAGGAAGGTGGAGGTCCTGCTCAGCCCTGGAGACAGACACACACATACAAACACACACACAGAAACTTTAGACACACAACTGGTAGTGTCAAGCCGAAGACTTAGTAGTACGAGGAGGGCACTGAACCCATCCATGCTCCAAAGAAGGAGAGGCCTTTCCCTAATTCACACGTGCATCCTCCCTCCTTCTCCCCCAAACCTGCCTCCTCCTCAAGCCCACGCATTATTACATAGAATGCAGTTAGGCAGCGCTATCAGGTTCCAGAATTGTCAACGGTGGTCTCATTAAAACAACAGCACAGTCAAACAAATTCACAAGCATGCTAGCATGTGAAATGCGATCAATTCTTTCAGACATGGCTCATGGTGAATGTAGCCACACAAGGAGGACTGCAGCGATGCTGCGCCACGAGCCGAACTGGGAGAATGGCTACCTACCAAAGCGCTTCACACTCTCATTTCACCCTCAGAGGCAGAAAAGAGGACTGCAAAGGACTCATGGGTCTCCCATGCTCTCTGCAAAGGACTCCCATTCCTCCTGCGGACCAAAGGTAACAGCAAAAGTAGCTTTGTATCTGTAGAGCACACAACCTTTGGAAAATACACAGCTAAAACTGTCCCCGCTTTAAGTGCTTTACAGCACTTAAAGCGGGGACAGTTTTAGCTGTGTAATTTGAAAAACTTGCCTCTAGGTGCCTAGGTGATGACGTTAGAATGGGGGAACTGTGTCCACTTGCGTTGAGCATTCTTTCAGTGAGACAGGATTTGGTGGTATTTTGACTCTTTAGAACTGATTCTCATTCTTGTCAATCAACGGTGAAATTTCTGTGTTAATTTCTAGCAGAGGTAATAGAGTTAGTCCAAAATCATAGGTGTATCTAAGTCCACGTTGACAAGTATGCTCAAAATCCCAGGCACTGAGCTGGAAAAGGGATCATTTCCCAGTGGGCCTTACGTCCCACGGAAACCGCTGTGCAAAAGTCGAGAAACAGATACAGATAGGGACTGGCCTAAGGCTTGTCACTTGAATGTGAGTGGCTGACTGAGGGGCGGACGGTTGGAAATGAAATCCAAATCTCCTGACCTCTAATTTCAGAGGGGGCAGTGCCTCCCCAATGCCCAATTTCAGAGTTAAGTGTCTTAGCAAGAGCTTTGCTGCATTGAAGTCACCCTGAAAAGACGTTAGATTCCATCCGCACAGTCATTGCCCCCCGGTCTCTAATGAGAATTTGCCCGGTTAAAGTTGCAACATTGGGTTTAACCTGAGAGATCTTGACTTTCAGCCTGTAACTTTTGAAAAGGGTCGGTATACTTAGGAGTTCCTGCTACAAAGTAAGAGTCAAGGACCCTCTTCAGCAAAGAGGAGCTGGCCTTAGTGGGAAACGGAAAGTGAGCTCCTTTAGATCACCTCTCTGTCACCAATCATTAAGAAAACTTTCTAAGAACATACATGTATTGTGTTTTTAGGAGGGCTGCGATTTATGCAAGGTTCTGAGTAACATGCTGCCACAGGAAGGTGGAGGTCCTGCTCAGCCCTGGAGACAGACACACACATACAAACACACACACAGAAACTTTAGACACACAACTGGTAGTGTCAAGCCGAAGACTTAGTAGTACGAGGAGGGCACTGAACCCATCCATGCTCCAAAGAAGGAGAGGCCTTTCCCTAATTCACACGTGCATCCTCCCTCCTTCTCCCCCAAACCTGCCTCCTCCTCAAGCCCACGCATTATTACATAGAATGCAGTTAGGCAGCGCTATCAGGTTCCAGAATTGTCAACGGTGGTCTCATTAAAACAACAGCACAGTCAAACAAATTCACAAGCATGCTAGCATGGGAAATGCGATCAATTCTTTCAGACATGGCTCATGGTGAATGTAGCCACACAAGGAGGACTGCAGCGATGCTGCGCCACGAGCCGAACTGGGAGAATGGCTACCTACCAAAGCGCTTCACACTCTCATTTCACCCTCAGAGGCAGAAAAGAGGACTGCAAAGGACTCATGGGTCTCCCATGCTCTCTGCAAAGGACTCCCATTCCTCCTGCGGACCAAAGGTAACAGCAAAAGTAGCTTTGTATCTGTAGAGCACACAACCTTTGGAAAATACACAGCTAAAACTGTCCCCGCTTTAAGTGCTTTACAGCACTTAAAGCGGGGACAGTTTTAGCTGTGTAATTTGAAAAACTTGCCTCTAGGTGCCTAGGTGATGACGTTAGAATGGGGGAACTGTGTCCACTTGCGTTGAGCATTCTTTCAGTGAGACAGGATTTGGTGGTATTTTGACTCTTTAGAACTGATTCTCATTCTTGTCAATCAACGGTGAAATTTCTGTGTTAATTTCTAGCAGAGGTAATAGAGTTAGTCCAAAATCATAGGTGTATCTAAGTCCACGTTGACAAGTATGCTCAAAATCCCAGGCACTGAGCTGGAAAAGGGATCATTTCCCAGTGGGCCTTACGTCCCACGGAAACCGCTGTGCAAAAGTCGAGAAACAGATACAGATAGGGACTGGCCTAAGGCTTGTCACTTGAATGTGAGTGGCTGACTGAGGGGCGGACGGTTGGAAATGAAATCCAAATCTCCTGACCTCTAATTTCAGAGGGGGCAGTGCCTCCCCAATGCCCAATTTCAGAGTTAAGTGTCTTAGCAAGAGCTTTGCTGCATTGAAGTCACCCTGAAAAGACGTTAGATTCCATCCGCACAGTCATTGCCCCCCGGTCTCTAATGAGAATTTGCCCGGTTAAAGTTGCAACATTGGGTTTAACCTGAGAGATCTTGACTTTCAGCCTGTAACTTTTGAAAAGGGTCGGTATACTCAGGAGTTCCTGCTACAAAGTAAGAGTCAAGGACCCTCTTCAGCAAAGAGGAGCTGGCCTTAGTGGGAAACGGAAAGTGAGCTCCTTTAGATCACCTCTCTGTCACCAGTCATTAAGAAAACTTTCTAAGAACATACATGTATTGTGTTTTTAGGAGGGCTGCGATTTATGCAAGGTTCTGAGTAACATGCTGCCACAGGAAGGTGGAGGTCCTGCTCAGCCCTGGAGACAGACACACACATACAAACACACACACAGAAACTTTAGACACACAACTGGTAGTGTCAAGCCGAAGACTTAGTAGTACGAGGAGGGCACTGAACCCATCCATGCTCCAAAGAAGGAGAGGCCTTTCCCTAATTCACACGTGCATCCTCCCTCCTTCTCCCCCAAACCTGCCTCCTCCTCAAGCCCACGCATTATTACATAGAATGCAGTTAGGCAGCGCTATCAGGTTCCAGAATTGTCAACGGTGGTCTCATTAAAACAACAGCACAGTCAAACAAATTCACAAGCATGCTAGCATGGGAAATGCGATCCATTCTTTCAGACATGTCTCATGGTGAATGTAGCCCCACAAGGAGGACTGCAGCGATGCTGCGCCACGAGCCGAACTGGGAGAATGGCTACCTACCAAAGCGCTTCACACTCTCATTTCACCCTCAGAGGCAGAAAAGAGGACTGCAAAGGACTCATGGGTCTCCCATGCTCTCTGCAAAGGACTCCCATTCCTCCTGCGGACCAAAGGTAACAGCAAAAGTAGCTTTGTATCTGTAGAGCACACAACCTTTGGAAAATACACAGCTAAAACTGTCCCCGCTTTAAGTGCTTTACAGCACTTAAAGCGGGGACAGTTTTAGCTGTGTAATTTGAAAAACTTGCCTCTAGGTGCCTAGGTGATGACGTTAGAATGGGGGAACTGTGTCCACTTGCGTTGAGCATTCTTTCAGTGAGACAGGATTTGGTGGTATTTTGACTCTTTAGAACTGATTCTCATTCTTGTCAATCAACGGTGAAATTTCTGTGTTAATTTCTAGCAGAGGTAATAGAGTTAGTCCAAAATCATAGGTGTATCTAAGTCCACGTTGACAAGTATGCTCAAAATCCCAGGCACTGAGCTGGAAAAGGGATCATTTCCCAGTGGGCCTTACGTCCCACGGAAACCGCTGTGCAAAAGTCGAGAAACAGATACAGATAGGGACTGGCCTAAGGCTTGTCACTTGAATGTGAGTGGCTGACTGAGGGGCGGACGGTTGGAAATGAAATCCAAATCTCCTGACCTCTAATTTCAGAGGGGGCAGTGCCTCCCCAATGCCCAATTTCAGAGTTAAGTGTCTTAGCAAGAGCTTTGCTGCATTGAAGTCACCCTGAAAAGACGTTAGATTCCATCCGCACAGTCATTGCCCCCCGGTCTCTAATGAGAATTTGCCCGGTTAAAGTTGCAACATTGGGTTTAACCTGAGAGATCTTGACTTTCAGCCTGTAACTTTTGAAAAGGGTCGGTATACTTAGGAGTTCCTGCTACAAAGTAAGAGTCAAGGACCCTCTTCAGCAAAGAGGAGCTGGCCTTAGTGGGAAACGGAAAGTGAGCTCCTTTAGATCACCTCTCTGTCACCAATCATTAAGAAAACTTTCTAAGAACATACATGTATTGTGTTTTTAGGAGGGCTGCGATTTATGCAAGGTTCTGAGTAACATGCTGCCACAGGAAGGTGGAGGTCCTGCTCAGCCCTGGAGACAGACACACACATACAAACACACACACAGAAACTTTAGACACACAACTGGTAGTGTCAAGCCGAAGACTTAGTAGTACGAGGAGGGCACTGAACCCATCCATGCTCCAAAGAAGGAGAGGCCTTTCCCTAATTCACACGTGCATCCTCCCTCCTTCTCCCCCAAACCTGCCTCCTCCTCAAGCCCACGCATTATTACATAGAATGCAGTTAGGCAGCGCTATCAGGTTCCAGAATTGTCAACGGTGGTCTCATTAAAACAACAGCACAGTCAAACAAATTCACAAGCATGCTAGCATGGGAAATGCGATCCATTCTTTCAGACATGGCTCATGGTGAATGTAGCCCCACAAGGAGGACTGTAGCGATGCTGCGCCACGAGCCGAACTGGGAGAATGGCTACCTACCAAAGCGCTTCACACTCTCATTTCACCCTCAGAGGCAGAAAAGAGGACTGCAAAGGACTCATGGGTCTCCCATGCTCTCTGCAAAGGACTCCCATTCCTCCTGCGGACCAAAGGTAACAGCAAAAGTAGCTTTGTATCTGTAGAGCACACAACCTTTGGAAAATACACAGCTAAAACTGTCCCCGCTTTAAGTGCTTTACAGCACTTAAAGCGGGGACAGTTTTAGCTGTGTAATTTGAAAAACTTGCCTCTAGGTGCCTAGGTGATGACGTTAGAATGGGGGAACTGTGTCCACTTGCGTTGAGCATTCTTTCAGTGAGACAGGATTTGGTGGTATTTTGACTCTTTAGAACTGATTCTCATTCTTGTCAATCAACGGTGAAATTTCTGTGTTAATTTCTAGCAGAGGTAATAGAGTTAGTCCAAAATCATAGGTGTATCTAAGTCCACGTTGACAAGTATGCTCAAAATCCCAGGCACTGAGCTGGAAAAGGGATCATTTCCCAGTGGGCCTTACGTCCCACGGAAACCGCTGTGCAAAAGTCGAGAAACAGATACAGATAGGGACTGGCCTAAGGCTTGTCACTTGAATGTGAGTGGCTGACTGAGGGGCGGACGGTTGGAAATGAAATCCAAATCTCCTGACCTCTAATTTCAGAGGGGGCAGTGCCTCCCCAATGCCCAATTTCAGAGTTAAGTGTCTTAGCAAGAGCTTTGCTGCATTGAAGTCACCCTGAAAAGACGTTAGATTCCATCCGCACAGTCATTGCCCCCCGGTCTCTAATGAGAATTTGCCCGGTTAAAGTTGCAACATTGGGTTTAACCTGAGAGATCTTGACTTTCAGCCTGTAACTTTTGAAAAGGGTCGGTATACTTAGGAGTTCCTGCTACAAAGTAAGAGTCAAGGACCCTCTTCAGCAAAGAGGAGCTGGCCTTAGTGGGAAACGGAAAGTGAGCTCCTTTAGATCACCTCTCTGTCACCAATCATTAAGAAAACTTTCTAAGAACATACATGTATTGTGTTTTTAGGAGGGCTGCGATTTATGCAAGGTTCTGAGTAACATGCTGCCACAGGAAGGTGGAGGTCCTGCTCAGCCCTGGAGACAGACACACACATACAAACACACACACAGAAACTTTAGACACACAACTGGTAGTGTCAAGCCGAAGACTTAGTAGTACGAGGAGGGCACTGAACCCATCCATGCTCCAAAGAAGGAGAGGCCTTTCCCTAATTCACACGTGCATCCTCCCTCCTTCTCCCCCAAACCTGCCTCCTCCTCAAGCCCACGCATTATTACATAGAATGCAGTTAGGCAGCGCTATCAGGTTCCAGAATTGTCAACGGTGGTCTCATTAAAACAACAGCACAGTCAAACAAATTCACAAGCATGCTAGCATGGGAAATGCGATCCATTCTTTCAGACATGGCTCATGGTGAATGTAGCCCCACAAGGAGGACTGCAGCGATGCTGCGCCACGAGCCGAACTGGGAGAATGGCTACCTACCAAAGCGCTTCACACTCTCATTTCACCCTCAGAGGCAGAAAAGAGGACTGCAAAGGACTCATGGGTCTCCCATGCTCTCTGCAAACGACTCCCATTCCTCCTGCGGACCAAAGGTAACAGCAAAAGTAGCTTTGTATCTGTAGAGCACACAACCTTTGGAAAATACACAGCTAAAACTGTCCCCGCTTTAAGTGCTTTACAGCACTTAAAGCGGGGACAGTTTTAGCTGTGTAATTTGAAAAACTTGCCTCTAGGTGCCTAGGTGATGACGTTAGAATGGGGGAACTGTGTCCACTTGCGTTGAGCATTCTTTCAGTGAGACAGGATTTGGTGGTATTTTGACTCTTTAGAACTGATTCTCATTCTTGTCAATCAACGGTGAAATTTCTGTGTTAATTTCTAGCAGAGGTAATAGAGTTAGTCCAAAATCATAGGTGTATCTAAGTCCACGTTGACAAGTATGCTCAAAATCCCAGGCACTGAGCTGGAAAAGGGATCATTTCCCAGTGGGCCTTACGTCCCACGGAAACCGCTGTGCAAAAGTCGAGAAACAGATACAGATAGGGACTGGCCTAAGGCTTGTCACTTGAATGTGAGTGGCTGACTGAGGGGCGGACGGTTGGAAATGAAATCCAAATCTCCTGACCTCTAATTTCAGAGGGGGCAGTGCCTCCCCAATGCCCAATTTCAGAGTTAAGTGTCTTAGCAAGAGCTTTGCTGCATTGAAGTCACCCTGAAAAGACGTTAGATTCCATCCGCACAGTCATTGCCCCCCGGTCTCTAATGAGAATTTGCCCGGTTAAAGTTGCAACATTGGGTTTAACCTGAGAGATCTTGACTTTCAGCCTGTAACTTTTGAAAAGGGTCGGTATACTTAGGAGTTCCTGCTACAAAGTAAGAGTCAAGGACCCTCTTCAGCAAAGAGGAGCTGGCCTTAGTGGGAAACGGAAAGTGAGCTCCTTTAGATCACCTCTCTGTCACCAATCATTAAGAAAACTTTCTAAGAACATACATGTATTGTGTTTTTAGGAGGGCTGCGATTTATGCAAGGTTCTGAGTAACATGCTGCCACAGGAAGGTGGAGGTCCTGCTCAGCCCTGGAGACAGACACACACATACAAACACACACACAGAAACTTTAGACACACAACTGGTAGTGTCAAGCCGAAGACTTAGTAGTACGAGGAGGGCACTGAACCCATCCATGCTCCAAAGAAGGAGAGGCCTTTCCCTAATTCACACGTGCATCCTCCCTCCTTCTCCCCCAAACCTGCCTCCTCCTCAAGCCCACGCATTATTACATAGAATGCAGTTAGGCAGCGCTATCAGGTTCCAGAATTGTCAACGGTGGTCTCATTAAAACAACAGCACAGTCAAACAAATTCACAAGCATGCTAGCATGGGAAATGCGATCCATTCTTTCAGACATGGCTCATGGTGAATGTAGCCCCACAAGGAGGACTGCAGCGATGCTGCGCCACGAGCCGAACTGGGAGAATGGCTACCTACCAAAGCGCTTCACACTCTCATTTCACCCTCAGAGGCAGAAAAGAGGACTGCAAAGGACTCATGGGTCTCCCATGCTCTCTGCAAAGGACTCCCATTCCTCCTGCGGACCAAAGGTAACAGCAAAAGTAGCTTTGTATCTGTAGAGCACACAACCTTTGGAAAATACACAGCTAAAACTGTCCCCGCTTTAAGTGCTTTACAGCACTTAAAGCGGGGACAGTTTTAGCTGTGTAATTTGAAAAACTTGCCTCTAGGTGCCTAGGTGATGACGTTAGAATGGGGGAACTGTGTCCACTTGCGTTGAGCATTCTTTCAGTGAGACAGGATTTGGTGGTATTTTGACTCTTTAGAACTGATTCTCATTCTTGTCAATCAACGGTGAAATTTCTGTGTTAATTTCTAGCAGAGGTAATAGAGTTAGTCCAAAATCATAGGTGTATCTAAGTCCACGTTGACAAGTATGCTCAAAATCCCAGGCACTGAGCTGGAAAAGGGATCATTTCCCAGTGGGCCTTACGTCCCACGGAAACCGCTGTGCAAAAGTCGAGAAACAGATACAGATAGGGACTGGCCTAAGGCTTGTCACTTGAATGTGAGTGGCTGACTGAGGGGCGGACGGTTGGAAATGAAATCCAAATCTCCTGACCTCTAATTTCAGAGGGGGCAGTGCCTCCCCAATGCCCAATTTCAGAGTTAAGTGTCTTAGCAAGAGCTTTGCTGCATTGAAGTCACCCTGAAAAGACGTTAGATTCCATCCGCACAGTCATTGCCCCCCGGTCTCTAATGAGAATTTGCCCGGTTAAAGTTGCAACATTGGGTTTAACCTGAGAGATCTTGACTTTCAGCCTGTAACTTTTGAAAAGGGTCGGTATACTTAGGAGTTCCTGCTACAAAGTAAGAGTCAAGGACCCTCTTCAGCAAAGAGGAGCTGGCCTTAGTGGGAAACGGAAAGTGAGCTCCTTTAGATCACCTCTCTGTCACCAATCATTAAGAAAACTTTCTAAGAACATACATGTATTGTGTTTTTAGGAGGGCTGCGATTTATGCAAGGTTCTGAGTAACATGCTGCCACAGGAAGGTGGAGGTCCTGCTCAGCCCTGGAGACAGACACACACATACAAACACACACACAGAAACTTTAGACACACAACTGGTAGTGTCAAGCCGAAGACTTAGTAGTACGAGGAGGGCACTGAACCCATCCATGCTCCAAAGAAGGAGAGGCCTTTCCCTAATTCACACGTGCATCCTCCCTCCTTCTCCCCCAAACCTGCCTCCTCCTCAAGCCCACGCATTATTACATAGAATGCAGTTAGGCAGCGCTATCAGGTTCCAGAATTGTCAACGGTGGTCTCATTAAAACAACAGCACAGTCAAACAAATTCACAAGCATGCTAGCATGTGAAATGCGATCAATTCTTTCAGACATGGCTCATGGTGAATGTAGCCACACAAGGAGGACTGCAGCGATGCTGCGCCACGAGCCGAACTGGGAGAATGGCTACCTACCAAAGCGCTTCACACTCTCATTTCACCCTCAGAGGCAGAAAAGAGGACTGCAAAGGACTCATGGGTCTCCCATGCTCTCTGCAAAGGACTCCCATTCCTCCTGCGGACCAAAGGTAACAGCAAAAGTAGCTTTGTATCTGTAGAGCACACAACCTTTGGAAAATACACAGCTAAAACTGTCCCCGCTTTAAGTGCTTTATAGCACTTAAAGCGGGGACAGTTTTAGCTGTGTAATTTGAAAAACTTGCCTCTAGGTGCCTAGGTGATGACGTTAGAATGGGGGAACTGTGTCCACTTGCGTTGAGCATTCTTTCAGTGAGACAGGATTTGGTGGTATTTTGACTCTTTAGAACTGATTCTCATTCTTGTCAATCAACGGTGAAATTTCTGTGTTAATTTCTAGCAGAGGTAATAGAGTTAGTCCAAAATCATAGGTGTATCTAAGTCCACGTTGACAAGTATGCTCAAAATCCCAGGCACTGAGCTGGAAAAGGGATCATTTCCCAGTGGGCCTTACGTCCCACGGAAACCGCTGTGCAAAAGTCGAGAAACAGATACAGATAGGGACTGGCCTAAGGCTTGTCACTTGAATGTGAGTGGCTGACTGAGGGGCGGACGGTTGGAAATGAAATCCAAATCTCCTGACCTCTAATTTCAGAGGGGGCAGTGCCTCCCCAATGCCCAATTTCAGAGTTAAGTGTCTTAGCAAGAGCTTTGCTGCATTGAAGTCACCCTGAAAAGACGTTAGATTCCATCCGCACAGTCATTGCCCCCCGGTCTCTAATGAGAATTTGCCCGGTTAAAGTTGCAACATTGGGTTTAACCTGAGAGATCTTGACTTTCAGCCTGTAACTTTTGAAAAGGGTCGGTATACTTAGGAGTTCCTGCTACAAAGTAAGAGTCAAGGACCCTCTTCAGCAAAGAGGAGCTGGCCTTAGTGGGAAACGGAAAGTGAGCTCCTTTAGATCACCTCTCTGTCACCAATCATTAAGAAAACTTTCTAAGAACATACATGTATTGTGTTTTTAGGAGGGCTGCGATTTATGCAAGGTTCTGAGTAACATGCTGCCACAGGAAGGTGGAGGTCCTGCTCAGCCCTGGAGACAGACACACACATACAAACACACACACAGAAACTTTAGACACACAACTGGTAGTGTCAAGCCGAAGACTTAGTAGTACGAGGAGGGCACTGAACCCATCCATGCTCCAAAGAAGGAGAGGCCTTTCCCTAATTCACACGTGCATCCTCCCTCCTTCTCCCCCAAACCTGCCTCCTCCTCAAGCCCACGCATTATTACATAGAATGCAGTTAGGCAGCGCTATCAGGTTCCAGAATTGTCAACGGTGGTCTCATTAAAACAACAGCACAGTCAAACAAATTCACAAGCATGCTAGCATGTGAAATGCGATCAATTCTTTCAGACATGGCTCATGGTGAATGTAGCCACACAAGGAGGACTGCAGCGATGCTGCGCCACGAGCCGAACTGGGAGAATGGCTACCTACCAAAGCGCTTCACACTCTCATTTCACCCTCAGAGGCAGAAAAGAGGACTGCAAAGGACTCATGGGTCTCCCATGCTCTCTGCAAAGGACTCCCATTCCTCCTGCGGACCAAAGGTAACAGCAAAAGTAGCTTTGTATCTGTAGAGCACACAACCTTTGGAAAATACACAGCTAAAACTGTCCCCGCTTTAAGTGCTTTACAGCACTTAAAGCGGGGACAGTTTTAGCTGTGTAATTTGAAAAACTTGCCTCTAGGTGCCTAGGTGATGACGTTAGAATGGGGGAACTGTGTCCACTTGCGTTGAGCATTCTTTCAGTGAGACAGGATTTGGTGGTATTTTGACTCTTTAGAACTGATTCTCATTCTTGTCAATCAACGGTGAAATTTCTGTGTTAATTTCTAGCAGAGGTAATAGAGTTAGTCCAAAATCATAGGTGTATCTAAGTCCACGTTGACAAGTATGCTCAAAATCCCAGGCACTGAGCTGGAAAAGGGATCATTTCCCAGTGGGCCTTACGTCCCACGGAAACCGCTGTGCAAAAGTCGAGAAACAGATACAGATAGGGACTGGCCTAAGGCTTGTCACTTGAATGTGAGTGGCTGACTGAGGGGCGGACGGTTGGAAATGAAATCCAAATCTCCTGACCTCTAATTTCAGAGGGGGCAGTGCCTCCCCAATGCCCAATTTCAGAGTTAAGTGTCTTAGCAAGAGCTTTGCTGCATTGAAGTCACCCTGAAAAGACGTTAGATTCCATCCGCACAGTCATTGCCCCCCGGTCTCTAATGAGAATTTGCCCGGTTAAAGTTGCAACATTGGGTTTAACCTGAGAGATCTTGACTTTCAGCCTGTAACTTTTGAAAAGGGTCGGTATACTTAGGAGTTCCTGCTACAAAGTAAGAGTCAAGGACCCTCTTCAGCAAAGAGGAGCTGGCCTTAGTGGGAAACGGAAAGTGAGCTCCTTTAGATCACCTCTCTGTCACCAATCATTAAGAAAACTTTCTAAGAACATACATGTATTGTGTTTTTAGGAGGGCTGCGATTTATGCAAGGTTCTGAGTAACATGCTGCCACAGGAAGGTGGAGGTCCTGCTCAGCCCTGGAGACAGACACACACATACAAACACACACACAGAAACTTTAGACACACAACTGGTAGTGTCAAGCCGAAGACTTAGTAGTACGAGGAGGGCACTGAACCCATCCATGCTCCAAAGAAGGAGAGGCCTTTCCCTAATTCACACGTGCATCCTCCCTCCTTCTCCCCCAAACCTGCCTCCTCCTCAAGCCCACGCATTATTACATAGAATGCAGTTAGGCAGCGCTATCAGGTTCCAGAATTGTCAACGGTGGTCTCATTAAAACAACAGCACAGTCAAACAAATTCACAAGCATGCTAGCATGTGAAATGCGATCAATTCTTTCAGACATGGCTCATGGTGAATGTAGCCCCACAAGGAGGACTGCAGCGATGCTGCGCCACGAGCCGAACTGGGAGAATGGCTACCTACCAAAGCGCTTCACACTCTCATTTCACCCTCAGAGGCAGAAAAGAGGACTGCAAAGGACTCATGGGTCTCCCATGCTCTCTGCAAACGACTCCCATTCCTCCTGCGGACCAAAGGTAACAGCAGAAGTAGCTTTGTATCTGTAGAGCACACAACCTTTGGAAAATACACAGCTAAAACTGTCCCCGCTTTAAGTGCTTTACAGCACTTAAAGCGGGGACAGTTTTAGCTGTGTAATTTGAAAAACTTGCCTCTAGGTGCCTAGGTGATGACGTTAGAATGGGGGAACTGTGTCCACTTGCGTTGAGCATTCTTTCAGTGAGACAGGATTTGGTGGTATTTTGACTCTTTAGAACTGATTCTCATTCTTGTCAATCAACGGTGAAATTTCTGTGTTAATTTCTAGCAGAGGTAATAGAGTTAGTCCAAAATCATAGGTGTATCTAAGTCCACGTTGACAAGTATGCTCAAAATCCCAGGCACTGAGCTGGAAAAGGGATCATTTCCCAGTGGGCCTTACGTCCCACGGAAACCGCTGTGCAAAAGTCGAGAAACAGATACAGATAGGGACTGGCCTAAGGCTTGTCACTTGAATGTGAGTGGCTGACTGAGGGGCGGACGGTTGGAAATGAAATCCAAATCTCCTGACCTCTAATTTCAGAGGGGGCAGTGCCTCCCCAATGCCCAATTTCAGAGTTAAGTGTCTTAGCAAGAGCTTTGCTGCATTGAAGTCACCCTGAAAAGACGTTAGATTCCATCCGCACAGTCATTGCCCCCCGGTCTCTAATGAGAATTTGCCCGGTTAAAGTTGCAACATTGGGTTTAACCTGAGAGATCTTGACTTTCAGCCTGTAACTTTTGAAAAGGGTCGGTATACTTAGGAGTTCCTGCTACAAAGTAAGAGTCAAGGACCCTCTTCAGCAAAGAGGAGCTGGCCTTAGTGGGAAACGGAAAGTGAGCTCCTTTAGATCACCTCTCTGTCACCAATCATTAAGAAAACTTTCTAAGAACATACATGTATTGTGTTTTTAGGAGGGCTGCGATTTATGCAAGGTTCTGAGTAACATGCTGCCACAGGAAGGTGGAGGTCCTGCTCAGCCCTGGAGACAGACACACACATACAAACACACACACAGAAACTTTAGACACACAACTGGTAGTGTCAAGCCGAAGACTTAGTAGTACGAGGAGGGCACTGAACCCATCCATGCTCCAAAGAAGGAGAGGCCTTTCCCTAATTCACACGTGCATCCTCCCTCCTTCTCCCCCAAACCTGCCTCCTCCTCAAGCCCACGCATTATTACATAGAATGCAGTTAGGCAGCGCTATCAGGTTCCAGAATTGTCAACGGTGGTCTCATTAAAACAACAGCACAGTCAAACAAATTCACAAGCATGCTAGCATGTGAAATGCGATCAATTCTTTCAGACATGGCTCATGGTGAATGTAGCCCCACAAGGAGGACTGCAGCGATGCTGCGCCACGAGCCGAACTGGGAGAATGGCTACCTACCAAAGCGCTTCACACTCTCATTTCACCCTCAGAGGCAGAAAAGAGGACTGCAAAGGACTCATGGGTCTCCCATGCTCTCTGCAAAGGACTCCCATTCCTCCTGCGGACCAAAGGTAACAGCAAAAGTAGCTTTGTATCTGTAGAGCACACAACCTTTGGAAAATACACAGCTAAAACTGTCCCCGCTTTAAGTGCTTTACAGCACTTAAAGCGGGGACAGTTTTAGCTGTGTAATTTGAAAAACTTGCCTCTAGGTGCCTAGGTGATGACGTTAGAATGGGGGAACTGTGTCCACTTGCGTTGAGCATTCTTTCAGTGAGACAGGATTTGGTGGTATTTTGACTCTTTAGAACTGATTCTCATTCTTGTCAATCAACGGTGAAATTTCTGTGTTAATTTCTAGCAGAGGTAATAGAGTTAGTCCAAAATCATAGGTGTATCTAAGTCCACGTTGACAAGTATGCTCAAAATCCCAGGCACTGAGCTGGAAAAGGGATCATTTCCCAGTGGGCCTTACGTCCCACGGAAACCGCTGTGCAAAAGTCGAGAAACAGATACAGATAGGGACTGGCCTAAGGCTTGTCACTTGAATGTGAGTGGCTGACTGAGGGGCGGACGGTTGGAAATGAAATCCAAATCTCCTGACCTCTAATTTCAGAGGGGGCAGTGCCTCCCCAATGCCCAATTTCAGAGTTAAGTGTCTTAGCAAGAGCTTTGCTGCATTGAAGTCACCCTGAAAAGACGTTAGATTCCATCCGCACAGTCATTGCCCCCCGGTCTCTAATGAGAATTTGCCCGGTTAAAGTTGCAACATTGGGTTTAACCTGAGAGATCTTGACTTTCAGCCTGTAACTTTTGAAAAGGGTCGGTATACTTAGGAGTTCCTGCTACAAAGTAAGAGTCAAGGACCCTCTTCAGCAAAGAGGAGCTGGCCTTAGTGGGAAACGGAAAGTGAGCTCCTTTAGATCACCTCTCTGTCACCAATCATTAAGAAAACTTTCTAAGAACATACATGTATTGTGTTTTTAGGAGGGCTGCGATTTATGCAAGGTTCTGAGTAACATGCTGCCACAGGAAGGTGGAGGTCCTGCTCAGCCCTGGAGACAGACACACACATACAAACACACACACAGAAACTTTAGACACACAACTGGTAGTGTCAAGCCGAAGACTTAGTAGTACGAGGAGGGCACTGAACCCATCCATGCTCCAAAGAAGGAGAGGCCTTTCCCTAATTCACACGTGCATCCTCCCTCCTTCTCCCCCAAACCTGCCTCCTCCTCAAGCCCACGCATTATTACATAGAATGCAGTTAGGCAGCGCTATCAGGTTCCAGAATTGTCAACGGTGGTCTCATTAAAACAACAGCACAGTCAAACAAATTCACAAGCATGCTAGCATGTGAAATGCGATCAATTCTTTCAGACATGGCTCATGGTGAATGTAGCCCCACAAGGAGGACTGCAGCGATGCTGCGCCACGAGCCGAACTGGGAGAATGGCTACCTACCAAAGCGCTTCACACTCTCATTTCACCCTCAGAGGCAGAAAAGAGGACTGCAAAGGACTCATGGGTCTCCCATGCTCTCTGCAAAGGACTCCCATTCCTCCTGCGGACCAAAGGTAACAGCAAAAGTAGCTTTGTATCTGTAGAGCACACAACCTTTGGAAAATACACAGCTAAAACTGTCCCCGCTTTAAGTGCTTTACAGCACTTAAAGCGGGGACAGTTTTAGCTGTGTAATTTGAAAAACTTGCCTCTAGGTGCCTAGGTGATGACGTTAGAATGGGGGAACTGTGTCCACTTGCGTTGAGCATTCTTTCAGTGAGACAGGATTTGGTGGTATTTTGACTCTTTAGAACTGATTCTCATTCTTGTCAATCAACGGTGAAATTTCTGTGTTAATTTCTAGCAGAGGTAATAGAGTTAGTCCAAAATCATAGGTGTATCTAAGTCCACGTTGACAAGTATGCTCAAAATCCCAGGCACTGAGCTGGAAAAGGGATCATTTCCCAGTGGGCCTTACGTCCCACGGAAACCGCTGTGCAAAAGTCGAGAAACAGATACAGATAGGGACTGGCCTAAGGCTTGTCACTTGAATGTGAGTGGCTGACTGAGGGGCGGACGGTTGGAAATGAAATCCAAATCTCCTGACCTCTAATTTCAGAGGGGGCAGTGCCTCCCCAATGCCCAATTTCAGAGTTAAGTGTCTTAGCAAGAGCTTTGCTGCATTGAAGTCACCCTGAAAAGACGTTAGATTCCATCCGCACAGTCATTGCCCCCCGGTCTCTAATGAGAATTTGCCCGGTTAAAGTTGCAACATTGGGTTTAACCTGAGAGATCTTGACTTTCAGCCTGTAACTTTTGAAAAGGGTCGGTATACTTAGGAGTTCCTGCTACAAAGTAAGAGTCAAGGACCCTCTTCAGCAAAGAGGAGCTGGCCTTAGTGGGAAACGGAAAGTGAGCTCCTTTAGATCACCTCTCTGTCACCAATCATTAAGAAAACTTTCTAAGAACATACATGTATTGTGTTTTTAGGAGGGCTGCGATTTATGCAAGGTTCTGAGTAACATGCTGCCACAGGAAGGTGGAGGTCCTGCTCAGCCCTGGAGACAGACACACACATACAAACACACACACAGAAACTTTAGACACACAACTGGTAGTGTCAAGCCGAAGACTTAGTAGTACGAGGAGGGCACTGAACCCATCCATGCTCCAAAGAAGGAGAGGCCTTTCCCTAATTCACACGTGCATCCTCCCTCCTTCTCCCCCAAACCTGCCTCCTCCTCAAGCCCACGCATTATTACATAGAATGCAGTTAGGCAGCGCTATCAGGTTCCAGAATTGTCAACGGTGGTCTCATTAAAACAACAGCACAGTCAAACAAATTCACAAGCATGCTAGCATGTGAAATGCGATCAATTCTTTCAGACATGGCTCATGGTGAATGTAGCCCCACAAGGAGGACTGCAGCGATGCTGCGCCACGAGCCGAACTGGGAGAATGGCTACCTACCAAAGCGCTTCACACTCTCATTTCACCCTCAGAGGCAGAAAAGAGGACTGCAAAGGACTCATGGGTCTCCCATGCTCTCTGCAAAGGACTCCCATTCCTCCTGCGGACCAAAGGTAACAGCAAAAGTAGCTTTGTATCTGTAGAGCACACAACCTTTGGAAAATACACAGCTAAAACTGTCCCCGCTTTAAGTGCTTTACAGCACTTAAAGCGGGGACAGTTTTAGCTGTGTAATTTGAAAAACTTGCCTCTAGGTGCCTAGGTGATGACGTTAGAATGGGGGAACTGTGTCCACTTGCGTTGAGCATTCTTTCAGTGAGACAGGATTTGGTGGTATTTTGACTCTTTAGAACTGATTCTCATTCTTGTCAATCAACGGTGAAATTTCTGTGTTAATTTCTAGCAGAGGTAATAGAGTTAGTCCAAAATCATAGGTGTATCTAAGTCCACGTTGACAAGTATGCTCAAAATCCCAGGCACTGAGCTGGAAAAGGGATCATTTCCCAGTGGGCCTTACGTCCCACGGAAACCGCTGTGCAAAAGTCGAGAAACAGATACAGATAGGGACTGGCCTAAGGCTTGTCACTTGAATGTGAGTGGCTGACTGAGGGGCGGACGGTTGGAAATGAAATCCAAATCTCCTGACCTCTAATTTCAGAGGGGGCAGTGCCTCCCCAATGCCCAATTTCAGAGTTAAGTGTCTTAGCAAGAGCTTTGCTGCATTGAAGTCACCCTGAAAAGACGTTAGATTCCATCCGCACAGTCATTGCCCCCCGGTCTCTAATGAGAATTTGCCCGGTTAAAGTTGCAACATTGGGTTTAACCTGAGAGATCTTGACTTTCAGCCTGTAACTTTTGAAAAGGGTCGGTATACTTAGGAGTTCCTGCTACAAAGTAAGAGTCAAGGACCCTCTTCAGCAAAGAGGAGCTGGCCTTAGTGGGAAACGGAAAGTGAGCTCCTTTAGATCACCTCTCTGTCACCAATCATTAAGAAAACTTTCTAAGAACATACATGTATTGTGTTTTTAGGAGGGCTGCGATTTATGCAAGGTTCTGAGTAACATGCTGCCACAGGAAGGTGGAGGTCCTGCTCAGCCCTGGAGACAGACACACACATACAAACACACACACAGAAACTTTAGACACACAACTGGTAGTGTCAAGCCGAAGACTTAGTAGTACGAGGAGGGCACTGAACCCATCCATGCTCCAAAGAAGGAGAGGCCTTTCCCTAATTCACACGTGCATCCTCCCTCCTTCTCCCCCAAACCTGCCTCCTCCTCAAGCCCACGCATTATTACATAGAATGCAGTTAGGCAGCGCTATCAGGTTCCAGAATTGTCAACGGTGGTCTCATTAAAACAACAGCACAGTCAAACAAATTCACAAGCATGCTAGCATGGGAAATGCGATCAATTCTTTCAGACATGGCTCATGGTGAATGTAGCCACACAAGGAGGACTGCAGCGATGCTGCGCCACGAGCCGAACTGGGAGAATGGCTACCTACCAAAGCGCTTCACACTCTCATTTCACCCTCAGAGGCAGAAAAGAGGACTGCAAAGGACTCATGGGTCTCCCATGCTCTCTGCAAACGACTCCCATTCCTCCTGCGGACCAAAGGTAACAGCAAAAGTAGCTTTGTATCTGTAGAGCACACAACCTTTGGAAAATACACAGCTAAAACTGTCCCCGCTTTAAGTGCTTTACAGCACTTAAAGCGGGGACAGTTTTAGCTGTGTAATTTGAAAAACTTGCCTCTAGGTGCCTAGGTGATGACGTTAGAATGGGGGAACTGTGTCCACTTGCGTTGAGCATTCTTTCAGTGAGACAGGATTTGGTGGTATTTTGACTCTTTAGAACTGATTCTCATTCTTGTCAATCAACGGTGAAATTTCTGTGTTAATTTCTAGCAGAGGTAATAGAGTTAGTCCAAAATCATAGGTGTATCTAAGTCCACGTTGACAAGTATGCTCAAAATCCCAGGCACTGAGCTGGAAAAGGGATCATTTCCCAGTGGGCCTTACGTCCCACGGAAACCGCTGTGCAAAAGTCGAGAAACAGATACAGATAGGGACTGGCCTAAGGCTTGTCACTTGAATGTGAGTGGCTGACTGAGGGGCGGACGGTTGGAAATGAAATCCAAATCTCCTGACCTCTAATTTCAGAGGGGGCAGTGCCTCCCCAATGCCCAATTTCAGAGTTAAGTGTCTTAGCAAGAGCTTTGCTGCATTGAAGTCACCCTGAAAAGACGTTAGATTCCATCCGCACAGTCATTGCCCCCCGGTCTCTAATGAGAATTTGCCCGGTTAAAGTTGCAACATTGGGTTTAACCTGAGAGATCTTGACTTTCAGCCTGTAACTTTTGAAAAGGGTCGGTATACTTAGGAGTTCCTGCTACAAAGTAAGAGTCAAGGACCCTCTTCAGCAAAGAGGAGCTGGCCTTAGTGGGAAACGGAAAGTGAGCTCCTTTAGATCACCTCTCTGTCACCAATCATTAAGAAAACTTTCTAAGAACATACATGTATTGTGTTTTTAGGAGGGCTGCGATTTATGCAAGGTTCTGAGTAACATGCTGCCACAGGAAGGTGGAGGTCCTGCTCAGCCCTGGAGACAGACACACACATACAAACACACACACAGAAACTTTAGACACACAACTGGTAGTGTCAAGCCGAAGACTTAGTAGTACGAGGAGGGCACTGAACCCATCCATGCTCCAAAGAAGGAGAGGCCTTTCCCTAATTCACACGTGCATCCTCCCTCCTTCTCCCCCAAACCTGCCTCCTCCTCAAGCCCACGCATTATTACATAGAATGCAGTTAGGCAGCGCTATCAGGTTCCAGAATTGTCAACGGTGGTCTCATTAAAACAACAGCACAGTCAAACAAATTCACAAGCATGCTAGCATGGGAAATGCGATCAATTCTTTCAGACATGGCTCATGGTGAATGTAGCCACACAAGGAGGACTGCAGCGATGCTGCGCCACGAGCCGAACTGGGAGAATGGCTACCTACCAAAGCGCTTCACACTCTCATTTCACCCTCAGAGGCAGAAAAGAGGACTGCAAAGGACTCATGGGTCTCCCATGCTCTCTGCAAAGGACTCCCATTCCTCCTGCGGACCAAAGGTAACAGCAAAAGTAGCTTTGTATCTGTAGAGCACACAACCTTTGGAAAATACACAGCTAAAACTGTCCCCGCTTTAAGTGCTTTACAGCACTTAAAGCGGGGACAGTTTTAGCTGTGTAATTTGAAAAACTTGCCTCTAGGTGCCTAGGTGATGACGTTAGAATGGGGGAACTGTGTCCACTTGCGTTGAGCATTCTTTCAGTGAGACAGGATTTGGTGGTATTTTGACTCTTTAGAACTGATTCTCATTCTTGTCAATCAACGGTGAAATTTCTGTGTTAATTTCTAGCAGAGGTAATAGAGTTAGTCCAAAATCATAGGTGTATCTAAGTCCACGTTGACAAGAATGCTCAAAATCCCAGGCACTGAGCTGGAAAAGGGATCATTTCCCAGTGGGCCTTACGTCCCACGGAAACCGCTGTGCAAAAGTCGAGAAACAGATACAGATAGGGACTGGCCTAAGGCTTGTCACTTGAATGTGAGTGGCTGACTGAGGGGCGGACGGTTGGAAATGAAATCCAAATCTCCTGACCTCTAATTTCAGAGGGGGCAGTGCCTCCCCAATGCCCAATTTCAGAGTTAAGTGTCTTAGCAAGAGCTTTGCTGCATTGAAGTCACCCTGAAAAGACGTTAGATTCCATCCGCACAGTCATTGCCCCCCGGTCTCTAATGAGAATTTGCCCGGTTAAAGTTGCAACATTGGGTTTAACCTGAGAGATCTTGACTTTCAGCCTGTAACTTTTGAAAAGGGTCGGTATACTTAGGAGTTCCTGCTACAAAGTAAGAGTCAAGGACCCTCTTCAGCAAAGAGGAGCTGGCCTTAGTGGGAAACGGAAAGTGAGCTCCTTTAGATCACCTCTCTGTCACCAATCATTAAGAAAACTTTCTAAGAACATACATGTATTGTGTTTTTAGGAGGGCTGCGATTTATGCAAGGTTCTGAGTAACATGCTGCCACAGGAAGGTGGAGGTCCTGCTCAGCCCTGGAGACAGACACACACATACAAACACACACACAGAAACTTTAGACACACAACTGGTAGTGTCAAGCCGAAGACTTAGTAGTACGAGGAGGGCACTGAACCCATCCATGCTCCAAAGAAGGAGAGGCCTTTCCCTAATTCACACGTGCATCCTCCCTCCTTCTCCCCCAAACCTGCCTCCTCCTCAAGCCCACGCATTATTAAATAGAATGCAGTTAGGCAGCGCTATCAGGTTCCAGAATTGTCAACGGTGGTCTCATTAAAACAACAGCACAGTCAAACAAATTCACAAGCATGCTAGCATGGGAAATGCGATCAATTCTTTCAGACATGGCTCATGGTGAATGTAGCCACACAAGGAGGACTGCAGCGATGCTGCGCCACGAGCCGAACTGGGAGAATGGCTACCTACCAAAGCGCTTCACACTCTCATTTCACCCTCAGAGGCAGAAAAGAGGACTGCAAAGGACTCATGGGTCTCCCATGCTCTCTGCAAAGGACTCCCATTCCTCCTGCGGACCAAAGGTAACAGCAAAAGTAGCTTTGTATCTGTAGAGCACACAACCTTTGGAAAATACACAGCTAAAACTGTCCCCGCTTTAAGTGCTTTACAGCACTTAAAGCGGGGACAGTTTTAGCTGTGTAATTTGAAAAACTTGCCTCTAGGTGCCTAGGTGATGACGTTAGAATGGGGGAACTGTGTCCACTTGCGTTGAGCATTCTTTCAGTGAGACAGGATTTGGTGGTATTTTGACTCTTTAGAACTGATTCTCATTCTTGTCAATCAACGGTGAAATTTCTGTGTTAATTTCTAGCAGAGGTAATAGAGTTAGTCCAAAATCATAGGTGTATCTAAGTCCACGTTGACAAGTATGCTCAAAATCCCAGGCACTGAGCTGGAAAAGGGATCATTTCCCAGTGGGCCTTACGTCCCACGGAAACCGCTGTGCAAAAGTCGAGAAACAGATACAGATAGGGACTGGCCTAAGGCTTGTCACTTGAATGTGAGTGGCTGACTGAGGGGCGGACGGTTGGAAATGAAATCCAAATCTCCTGACCTCTAATTTCAGAGGGGGCAGTGCCTCCCCAATGCCCAATTTCAGAGTTAAGTGTCTTAGCAAGAGCTTTGCTGCATTGAAGTCACCCTGAAAAGACGTTAGATTCCATCCGCACAGTCATTGCCCCCCGGTCTCTAATGAGAATTTGCCCGGTTAAAGTTGCAACATTGGGTTTAACCTGAGAGATCTTGACTTTCAGCCTGTAACTTTTGAAAAGGGTCGGTATACTTAGGAGTTCCTGCTACAAAGTAAGAGTCAAGGACCCTCTTCAGCAAAGAGGAGCTGGCCTTAGTGGGAAACGGAAAGTGAGCTCCTTTAGATCACCTCTCTGTCACCAATCATTAAGAAAACTTTCTAAGAACATACATGTATTGTGTTTTTAGGAGGGCTGCGATTTATGCAAGGTTCTGAGTAACATGCTGCCACAGGAAGGTGGAGGTCCTGCTCAGCCCTGGAGACAGACACACACATACAAACACACACACAGAAACTTTAGACACACAACTGGTAGTGTCAAGCCGAAGACTTAGTAGTACGAGGAGGGCACTGAACCCATCCATGCTCCAAAGAAGGAGAGGCCTTTCCCTAATTCACACGTGCATCCTCCCTCCTTCTCCCCCAAACCTGCCTCCTCCTCAAGCCCACGCATTATTACATAGAATGCAGTTAGGCAGCGCTATCAGGTTCCAGAATTGTCAACGGTGGTCTCATTAAAACAACAGCACAGTCAAACAAATTCACAAGCATGCTAGCATGTGAAATGCGATCAATTCTTTCAGACATGGCTCATGGTGAATGTAGCCCCACAAGGAGGACTGCAGCGATGCTGCGCCACGAGCCGAACTGGGAGAATGGCTACCTACCAAAGCGCTTCACACTCTCATTTCACCCTCAGAGGCAGAAAAGAGGACTGCAAAGGACTCATGGGTCTCCCATGCTCTCTGCAAAGGACTCCCATTCCTCCTGCGGACCAAAGGTAACAGCAGAAGTAGCTTTGTATCTGTAGAGCACACAACCTTTGGAAAATACACAGCTAAAACTGTCCCCGCTTTAAGTGCTTTACAGCACTTAAAGCGGGGACAGTTTTAGCTGTGTAATTTGAAAAACTTGCCTCTAGGTGCCTAGGTGATGACGTTAGAATGGGGGAACTGTGTCCACTTGCGTTGAGCATTCTTTCAGTGAGACAGGATTTGGTGGTATTTTGACTCTTTAGAACTGATTCTCATTCTTGTCAATCAACGGTGAAATTTCTGTGTTAATTTCTAGCAGAGGTAATAGAGTTAGTCCAAAATCATAGGTGTATCTAAGTCCACGTTGACAAGAATGCTCAAAATCCCAGGCACTGAGCTGGAAAAGGGATCATTTCCCAGTGGGCCTTACGTCCCACGGAAACCGCTGTGCAAAAGTCGAGAAACAGATACAGATAGGGACTGGCCTAAGGCTTGTCACTTGAATGTGAGTGGCTGACTGAGGGGCGGACGGTTGGAAATGAAATCCAAATCTCCTGACCTCTAATTTCAGAGGGGGCAGTGCCTCCCCAATGCCCAATTTCAGAGTTAAGTGTCTTAGCAAGAGCTTTGCTGCATTGAAGTCACCCTGAAAAGACGTTAGATTCCATCCGCACAGTCATTGCCCCCCGGTCTCTAATGAGAATTTGCCCGGTTAAAGTTGCAACATTGGGTTTAACCTGAGAGATCTTGACTTTCAGCCTGTAACTTTTGAAAAGGGTCGGTATACTTAGGAGTTCCTGCTACAAAGTAAGAGTCAAGGACCCTCTTCAGCAAAGAGGAGCTGGCCTTAGTGGGAAACGGAAAGTGAGCTCCTTTAGATCACCTCTCTGTCACCAATCATTAAGAAAACTTTCTAAGAACATACATGTATTGTGTTTTTAGGAGGGCTGCGATTTATGCAAGGTTCTGAGTAACATGCTGCCACAGGAAGGTGGAGGTCCTGCTCAGCCCTGGAGACAGACACACACATACAAACACACACACAGAAACTTTAGACACACAACTGGTAGTGTCAAGCCGAAGACTTAGTAGTACGAGGAGGGCACTGAACCCATCCATGCTCCAAAGAAGGAGAGGCCTTTCCCTAATTCACACGTGCATCCTCCCTCCTTCTCCCCCAAACCTGCCTCCTCCTCAAGCCCACGCATTATTACATAGAATGCAGTTAGGCAGCGCTATCAGGTTCCAGAATTGTCAACGGTGGTCTCATTAAAACAACAGCACAGTCAAACAAATTCACAAGCATGCTAGCATGGGAAATGCGATCCATTCTTTCAGACATGGCTCATGGTGAATGTAGCCCCACAAGGAGGACTGCAGCGATGCTGCGCCACGAGCCGAACTGGGAGAATGGCTACCTACCAAAGCGCTTCACACTCTCATTTCACCCTCAGAGGCAGAAAAGAGGACTGCAAAGGACTCATGGGTCTCCCATGCTCTCTGCAAAGGACTCCCATTCCTCCTGCGGACCAAAGGTAACAGCAAAAGTAGCTTTGTATCTGTAGAGCACACAACCTTTGGAAAATACACAGCTAAAACTGTCCCCGCTTTAAGTGCTTTACAGCACTTAAAGCGGGGACAGTTTTAGCTGTGTAATTTGAAAAACTTGCCTCTAGGTGCCTAGGTGATGACGTTAGAATGGGGGAACTGTGTCCACTTGCGTTGAGCATTCTTTCAGTGAGACAGGATTTGGTGGTATTTTGACTCTTTAGAACTGATTCTCATTCTTGTCAATCAACGGTGAAATTTCTGTGTTAATTTCTAGCAGAGGTAATAGAGTTAGTCCAAAATCATAGGTGTATCTAAGTCCACGTTGACAAGTATGCTCAAAATCCCAGGCACTGAGCTGGAAAAGGGATCATTTCCCAGTGGGCCTTACGTCCCACGGAAACCGCTGTGCAAAAGTCGAGAAACAGATACAGATAGGGACTGGCCTAAGGCTTGTCACTTGAATGTGAGTGGCTGACTGAGGGGCGGACGGTTGGAAATGAAATCCAAATCTCCTGACCTCTAATTTCAGAGGGGGCAGTGCCTCCCCAATGCCCAATTTCAGAGTTAAGTGTCTTAGCAAGAGCTTTGCTGCATTGAAGTCACCCTGAAAAGACGTTAGATTCCATCCGCACAGTCATTGCCCCCCGGTCTCTAATGAGAATTTGCCCGGTTAAAGTTGCAACATTGGGTTTAACCTGAGAGATCTTGACTTTCAGCCTGTAACTTTTGAAAAGGGTCGGTATACTTAGGAGTTCCTGCTACAAAGTAAGAGTCAAGGACCCTCTTCAGCAAAGAGGAGCTGGCCTTAGTGGGAAACGGAAAGTGAGCTCCTTTAGATCACCTCTCTGTCACCAATCATTAAGAAAACTTTCTAAGAACATACATGTATTGTGTTTTTAGGAGGGCTGCGATTTATGCAAGGTTCTGAGTAACATGCTGCCACAGGAAGGTGGAGGTCCTGCTCAGCCCTGGAGACAGACACACACATACAAACACACACACAGAAACTTTAGACACACAACTGGTAGTGTCAAGCCGAAGACTTAGTAGTACGAGGAGGGCACTGAACCCATCCATGCTCCAAAGAAGGAGAGGCCTTTCCCTAATTCACACGTGCATCCTCCCTCCTTCTCCCCCAAACCTGCCTCCTCCTCAAGCCCACGCATTATTACATAGAATGCAGTTAGGCAGCGCTATCAGGTTCCAGAATTGTCAACGGTGGTCTCATTAAAACAACAGCACAGTCAAACAAATTCACAAGCATGCTAGCATGGGAAATGCGATCAATTCTTTCAGACATGGCTCATGGTGAATGTAGCCACACAAGGAGAACTGCAGCGATGCTGCGCCACGAGCCGAACTGGGAGAATGGCTACCTACCAAAGCGCTTCACACTCTCATTTCACCCTCAGAGGCAGAAAAGAGGACTGCAAAGGACTCATGGGTCTCCCATGCTCTCTGCAAAGGACTCCCATTCCTCCTGCGGACCAAAGGTAACAGCAGAAGTAGCTTTGTATCTGTAGAGCACACAACCTTTGGAAAATACACAGCTAAAACTGTCCCCGCTTTAAGTGCTTTACAGCACTTAAAGCGGGGACAGTTTTAGCTGTGTAATTTGAAAAACTTGCCTCTAGGTGCCTAGGTGATGACGTTAGAATGGGGGAACTGTGTCCACTTGCGTTGAGCATTCTTTCAGTGAGACAGGATTTGGTGGTATTTTGACTCTTTAGAACTGATTCTCATTCTTGTCAATCAACGGTGAAATTTCTGTGTTAATTTCTAGCAGAGGTAATAGAGTTAGTCCAAAATCATAGGTGTATCTAAGTCCACGTTGACAAGTATGCTCAAAATCCCAGGCACTGAGCTGGAAAAGGGATCATTTCCCAGTGGGCCTTACGTCCCACGGAAACCGCTGTGCAAAAGTCGAGAAACAGATACAGATAGGGACTGGCCTAAGGCTTGTCACTTGAATGTGAGTGGCTGACTGAGGGGCGGACGGTTGGAAATGAAATCCAAATCTCCTGACCTCTAATTTCAGAGGGGGCAGTGCCTCCCCAATGCCCAATTTCAGAGTTAAGTGTCTTAGCAAGAGCTTTGCTGCATTGAAGTCACCCTGAAAAGACGTTAGATTCCATCCGCACAGTCATTGCCCCCCGGTCTCTAATGAGAATTTGCCCGGTTAAAGTTGCAACATTGGGTTTAACCTGAGAGATCTTGACTTTCAGCCTGTAACTTTTGAAAAGGGTCGGTATACTTAGGAGTTCCTGCTACAAAGTAAGAGTCAAGGACCCTCTTCAGCAAAGAGGAGCTGGCCTTAGTGGGAAACGGAAAGTGAGCTCCTTTAGATCACCTCTCTGTCACCAATCATTAAGAAAACTTTCTAAGAACATACATGTATTGTGTTTTTAGGAGGGCTGCGATTTATGCAAGGTTCTGAGTAACATGCTGCCACAGGAAGGTGGAGGTCCTGCTCAGCCCTGGAGACAGACACACACATACAAACACACACACAGAAACTTTAGACACACAACTGGTAGTGTCAAGCCGAAGACTTAGTAGTACGAGGAGGGCACTGAACCCATCCATGCTCCAAAGAAGGAGAGGCCTTTCCCTAATTCACACGTGCATCCTCCCTCCTTCTCCCCCAAACCTGCCTCCTCCTCAAGCCCACGCATTATTACATAGAATGCAGTTAGGCAGCGCTATCAGGTTCCAGAATTGTCAACGGTGGTCTCATTAAAACAACAGCACAGTCAAACAAATTCACAAGCATGCTAGCATGGGAAATGCGATCCATTCTTTCAGACATGGCTCATGGTGAATGTAGCCACACAAGGAGGACTGCAGCGATGCTGCGCCACGAGCCGAACTGGGAGAATGGCTACCTACCAAAGCGCTTCACACTCTCATTTCACCCTCAGAGGCAGAAAAGAGGACTGCAAAGGACTCATGGGTCTCCCATGCTCTCTGCAAAGGACTCCCATTCCTCCTGCGGACCAAAGGTAACAGCAAAAGTAGCTTTGTATCTGTAGAGCACACAACCTTTGGAAAATACACAGCTAAAACTGTCCCCGCTTTAAGTGCTTTACAGCACTTAAAGCGGGGACAGTTTTAGCTGTGTAATTTGAAAAACTTGCCTCTAGGTGCCTAGGTGATGACGTTAGAATGGGGGAACTGTGTCCACTTGCGTTGAGCATTCTTTCAGTGAGACAGGATTTGGTGGTATTTTGACTCTTTAGAACTGATTCTCATTCTTGTCAATCAACGGTGAAATTTCTGTGTTAATTTCTAGCAGAGGTAATAGAGTTAGTCCAAAATCATAGGTGTATCTAAGTCCACGTTGACAAGTATGCTCAAAATCCCAGGCACTGAGCTGGAAAAGGGATCATTTCCCAGTGGGCCTTACGTCCCACGGAAACCGCTGTGCAAAAGTCGAGAAACAGATACAGATAGGGACTGGCCTAAGGCTTGTCACTTGAATGTGAGTGGCTGACTGAGGGGCGGACGGTTGGAAATGAAATCCAAATCTCCTGACCTCTAATTTCAGAGGGGGCAGTGCCTCCCCAATGCCCAATTTCAGAGTTAAGTGTCTTAGCAAGAGCTTTGCTGCATTGAAGTCACCCTGAAAAGACGTTAGATTCCATCCGCACAGTCATTGCCCCCCGGTCTCTAATGAGAATTTGCCCGGTTAAAGTTGCAACATTGGGTTTAACCTGAGAGATCTTGACTTTCAGCCTGTAACTTTTGAAAAGGGTCGGTATACTTAGGAGTTCCTGCTACAAAGTAAGAGTCAAGGACCCTCTTCAGCAAAGAGGAGCTGGCCTTAGTGGGAAACGGAAAGTGAGCTCCTTTAGATCACCTCTCTGTCACCAATCATTAAGAAAACTTTCTAAGAACATACATGTATTGTGTTTTTAGGAGGGCTGCGATTTATGCAAGGTTCTGAGTAACATGCTGCCACAGGAAGGTGGAGGTCCTGCTCAGCCCTGGAGACAGACACACACATACAAACACACACACAGAAACTTTAGACACACAACTGGTAGTGTCAAGCCGAAGACTTAGTAGTACGAGGAGGGCACTGAACCCATCCATGCTCCAAAGAAGGAGAGGCCTTTCCCTAATTCACACGTGCATCCTCCCTCCTTCTCCCCCAAACCTGCCTCCTCCTCAAGCCCACGCATTATTACATAGAATGCAGTTAGGCAGCGCTATCAGGTTCCAGAATTGTCAACGGTGGTCTCATTAAAACAACAGCACAGTCAAACAAATTCACAAGCATGCTAGCATGGGAAATGCGATCCATTCTTTCAGACATGGCTCATGGTGAATGTAGCCACACAAGGAGGACTGCAGCGATGCTGCGCCACGAGCCGAACTGGGAGAATGGCTACCTACCAAAGCGCTTCACACTCTCATTTCACCCTCAGAGGCAGAAAAGAGGACTGCAAAGGACTCATGGGTCTCCCATGCTCTCTGCAAAGGACTCCCATTCCTCCTGCGGACCAAAGGTAACAGCAAAAGTAGCTTTGTATCTGTAGAGCACACAACCTTTGGAAAATACACAGCTAAAACTGTCCCCGCTTTAAGTGCTTTACAGCACTTAAAGCGGGGACAGTTTTAGCTGTGTAATTTGAAAAACTTGCCTCTAGGTGCCTAGGTGATGACGTTAGAATGGGGGAACTGTGTCCACTTGCGTTGAGCATTCTTTCAGTGAGACAGGATTTGGTGGTATTTTGACTCTTTAGAACTGATTCTCATTCTTGTCAATCAACGGTGAAATTTCTGTGTTAATTTCTAGCAGAGGTAATAGAGTTAGTCCAAAATCATAGGTGTATCTAAGTCCACGTTGACAAGTATGCTCAAAATCTCAGGCACTGAGCTGGAAAAGGGATCATTTCCCAGTGGGCCTTACGTCCCACGGAAACCGCTGTGCAAAAGTCGAGAAACAGATACAGATAGGGACTGGCCTAAGGCTTGTCACTTGAATGTGAGTGGCTGACTGAGGGGCGGACGGTTGGAAATGAAATCCAAATCTCCTGACCTCTAATTTCAGAGGGGGCAGTGCCTCCCCAATGCCCAATTTCAGAGTTAAGTGTCTTAGCAAGAGCTTTGCTGCATTGAAGTCACCCTGAAAAGACGTTAGATTCCATCCGCACAGTCATTGCCCCCCGGTCTCTAATGAGAATTTGCCCGGTTAAAGTTGCAACATTGGGTTTAACCTGAGAGATCTTGACTTTCAGCCTGTAACTTTTGAAAAGGGTCGGTATACTTAGGAGTTCCTGCTACAAAGTAAGAGTCAAGGACCCTCTTCAGCAAAGAGGAGCTGGCCTTAGTGGGAAACGGAAAGTGAGCTCCTTTAGATCACCTCTCTGTCACCAATCATTAAGAAAACTTTCTAAGAACATACATGTATTGTGTTTTTAGGAGGGCTGCGATTTATGCAAGGTTCTGAGTAACATGCTGCCACAGGAAGGTGGAGGTCCTGCTCAGCCCTGGAGACAGACACACACATACAAACACACACACAGAAACTTTAGACACACAACTGGTAGTGTCAAGCCGAAGACTTAGTAGTACGAGGAGGGCACTGAACCCATCCATGCTCCAAAGAAGGAGAGGCCTTTCCCTAATTCACACGTGCATCCTCCCTCCTTCTCCCCCAAACCTGCCTCCTCCTCAAGCCCACGCATTATTACATAGAATGCAGTTAGGCAGCGCTATCAGGTTCCAGAATTGTCAACGGTGGTCTCATTAAAACAACAGCACAGTCAAACAAATTCACAAGCATGCTAGCATGTGAAATGCGATCAATTCTTTCAGACATGGCTCATGGTGAATGTAGCCCCACAAGGAGGACTGCAGCGATGCTGCGCCACGAGCCGAACTGGGAGAATGGCTACCTACCAAAGCGCTTCACACTCTCATTTCACCCTCAGAGGCAGAAAAGAGGACTGCAAAGGACTCATGGGTCTCCCATGCTCTCTGCAAAGGACTCCCATTCCTCCTGCGGACCAAAGGTAACAGCAAAAGTAGCTTTGTATCTGTAGAGCACACAACCTTTGGAAAATACACAGCTAAAACTGTCCCCGCTTTAAGTGCTTTACAGCACTTAAAGCGGGGAAAGTTTTAGCTGTGTAATTTGAAAAACTTGCCTCTAGGTGCCTAGGTGATGACGTTAGAATGGGGGAACTGTGTCCACTTGCGTTGAGCATTCTTTCAGTGAGACAGGATTTGGTGGTATTTTGACTCTTTAGAACTGATTCTCATTCTTGTCAATCAACGGTGAAATTTCTGTGTTAATTTCTAGCAGAGGTAATAGAGTTAGTCCAAAATCATAGGTGTATCTAAGTCCACGTTGACAAGTATGCTCAAAATCCCAGGCACTGAGCTGGAAAAGGGATCATTTCCCAGTGGGCCTTACGTCCCACGGAAACCGCTGTGCAAAAGTCGAGAAACAGATACAGATAGGGACTGGCCTAAGGCTTGTCACTTGAATGTGAGTGGCTGACTGAGGGGCGGACGGTTGGAAATGAAATCCAAATCTCCTGACCTCTAATTTCAGAGGGGGCAGTGCCTCCCCAATGCCCAATTTCAGAGTTAAGTGTCTTAGCAAGAGCTTTGCTGCATTGAAGTCACCCTGAAAAGACGTTAGATTCCATCCGCACAGTCATTGCCCCCCGGTCTCTAATGAGAATTTGCCCGGTTAAAGTTGCAACATTGGGTTTAACCTGAGAGATCTTGACTTTCAGCCTGTAACTTTTGAAAAGGGTCGGTATACTTAGGAGTTCCTGCTACAAAGTAAGAGTCAAGGACCCTCTTCAGCAAAGAGGAGCTGGCCTTAGTGGGAAACGGAAAGTGAGCTCCTTTAGATCACCTCTCTGTCACCAATCATTAAGAAAACTTTCTAAGAACATACATGTATTGTGTTTTTAGGAGGGCTGCGATTTATGCAAGGTTCTGAGTAACATGCTGCCACAGGAAGGTGGAGGTCCTGCTCAGCCCTGGAGACAGACACACACATACAAACACACACACAGAAACTTTAGACACACAACTGGTAGTGTCAAGCCGAAGACTTAGTAGTACGAGGAGGGCACTGAACCCATCCATGCTCCAAAGAAGGAGAGGCCTTTCCCTAATTCACACGTGCATCCTCCCTCCTTCTCCCCCAAACCTGCCTCCTCCTCAAGCCCACGCATTATTACATAGAATGCAGTTAGGCAGCGCTATCAGGTTCCAGAATTGTCAACGGTGGTCTCATTAAAACAACAGCACAGTCAAACAAATTCACAAGCATGCTAGCATGGGAAATGCGATCAATTCTTTCAGACATGGCTCATGGTGAATGTAGCCACACAAGGAGGACTGCAGCGATGCTGCGCCACGAGCCGAACTGGGAGAATGGCTACCTACCAAAGCGCTTCACACTCTCATTTCACCCTCAGAGGCAGAAAAGAGGACTGCAAAGGACTCATGGGTCTCCCATGCTCTCTGCAAAGGACTCCCATTCCTCCTGCGGACCAAAGGTAACAGCAAAAGTAGCTTTGTATCTGTAGAGCACACAACCTTTGGAAAATACACAGCTAAAACTGTCCCCGCTTTAAGTGCTTTACAGCACTTAAAGCGGGGACAGTTTTAGCTGTGTAATTTGAAAAACTTGCCTCTAGGTGCCTAGGTGATGACGTTAGAATGGGGGAACTGTGTCCACTTGCGTTGAGCATTCTTTCAGTGAGACAGGATTTGGTGGTATTTTGACTCTTTAGAACTGATTCTCATTCTTGTCAATCAACGGTGAAATTTCTGTGTTAATTTCTAGCAGAGGTAATAGAGTTAGTCCAAAATCATAGGTGTATCTAAGTCCACGTTGACAAGTATGCTCAAAATCCCAGGCACTGAGCTGGAAAAGGGATCATTTCCCAGTGGGCCTTACGTCCCACGGAAACCGCTGTGCAAAAGTCGAGAAACAGATACAGATAGGGACTGGCCTAAGGCTTGTCACTTGAATGTGAGTGGCTGACTGAGGGGCGGACGGTTGGAAATGAAATCCAAATCTCCTGACCTCTAATTTCAGAGGGGGCAGTGCCTCCCCAATGCCCAATTTCAGAGTTAAGTGTCTTAGCAAGAGCTTTGCTGCATTGAAGTCACCCTGAAAAGACGTTAGATTCCATCCGCACAGTCATTGCCCCCCGGTCTCTAATGAGAATTTGCCCGGTTAAAGTTGCAACATTGGGTTTAACCTGAGAGATCTTGACTTTCAGCCTGTAACTTTTGAAAAGGGTCGGTATACTTAGGAGTTCCTGCTACAAAGTAAGAGTCAAGGACCCTCTTCAGCAAAGAGGAGCTGGCCTTAGTGGGAAACGGAAAGTGAGCTCCTTTAGATCACCTCTCTGTCACCAATCATTAAGAAAACTTTCTAAGAACATACATGTATTGTGTTTTTAGGAGGGCTGCGATTTATGCAAGGTTCTGAGTAACATGCTGCCACAGGAAGGTGGAGGTCCTGCTCAGCCCTGGAGACAGACACACACATACAAACACACACACAGAAACTTTAGACACACAACTGGTAGTGTCAAGCCGAAGACTTAGTAGTACGAGGAGGGCACTGAACCCATCCATGCTCCAAAGAAGGAGAGGCCTTTCCCTAATTCACACGTGCATCCTCCCTCCTTCTCCCCCAAACCTGCCTCCTCCTCAAGCCCACGCATTATTACATAGAATGCAGTTAGGCAGCGCTATCAGGTTCCAGAATTGTCAACGGTGGTCTCATTAAAACAACAGCACAGTCAAACAAATTCACAAGCATGCTAGCATGGGAAATGCGATCAATTCTTTCAGACATGGCTCATGGTGAATGTAGCCACACAAGGAGGACTGCAGCGATGCTGCGCCACGAGCCGAACTGGGAGAATGGCTACCTACCAAAGCGCTTCACACTCTCATTTCACCCTCAGAGGCAGAAAAGAGGACTGCAAAGGACTCATGGGTCTCCCATGCTCTCTGCAAAGGACTCCCATTCCTCCTGCGGACCAAAGGTAACAGCAAAAGTAGCTTTGTATCTGTAGAGCACACAACCTTTGGAAAATACACAGCTAAAACTGTCCCCGCTTTAAGTGCTTTACAGCACTTAAAGCGGGGACAGTTTTAGCTGTGTAATTTGAAAAACTTGCCTCTAGGTGCCTAGGTGATGACGTTAGAATGGGGGAACTGTGTCCACTTGCGTTGAGCATTCTTTCAGTGAGACAGGATTTGGTGGTATTTTGACTCTTTAGAACTGATTCTCATTCTTGTCAATCAACGGTGAAATTTCTGTGTTAATTTCTAGCAGAGGTAATAGAGTTAGTCCAAAATCATAGGTGTATCTAAGTCCACGTTGACAAGTATGCTCAAAATCCCAGGCACTGAGCTGGAAAAGGGATCATTTCCCAGTGGGCCTTACGTCCCACGGAAACCGCTGTGCAAAAGTCGAGAAACAGATACAGATAGGGACTGGCCTAAGGCTTGTCACTTGAATGTGAGTGGCTGACTGAGGGGCGGACGGTTGGAAATGAAATCCAAATCTCCTGACCTCTAATTTCAGAGGGGGCAGTGCCTCCCCAATGCCCAATTTCAGAGTTAAGTGTCTTAGCAAGAGCTTTGCTGCATTGAAGTCACCCTGAAAAGACGTTAGATTCCATCCGCACAGTCATTGCCCCCCGGTCTCTAATGAGAATTTGCCCGGTTAAAGTTGCAACATTGGGTTTAACCTGAGAGATCTTGACTTTCAGCCTGTAACTTTTGAAAAGGGTCGGTATACTTAGGAGTTCCTGCTACAAAGTAAGAGTCAAGGACCCTCTTCAGCAAAGAGGAGCTGGCCTTAGTGGGAAACGGAAAGTGAGCTCCTTTAGATCACCTCTCTGTCACCAATCATTAAGAAAACTTTCTAAGAACATACATGTATTGTGTTTTTAGGAGGGCTGCGATTTATGCAAGGTTCTGAGTAACATGCTGCCACAGGAAGGTGGAGGTCCTGCTCAGCCCTGGAGACAGACACACACATACAAACACACACACAGAAACTTTAGACACACAACTGGTAGTGTCAAGCCGAAGACTTAGTAGTACGAGGAGGGCACTGAACCCATCCATGCTCCAAAGAAGGAGAGGCCTTTCCCTAATTCACACGTGCATCCTCCCTCCTTCTCCCCCAAACCTGCCTCCTCCTCAAGCCCACGCATTATTACATAGAATGCAGTTAGGCAGCGCTATCAGGTTCCAGAATTGTCAACGGTGGTCTCATTAAAACAACAGCACAGTCAAACAAATTCACAAGCATGCTAGCATGGGAAATGCGATCAATTCTTTCAGACATGGCTCATGGTGAATGTAGCCACACAAGGAGGACTGCAGCGATGCTGCGCCACGAGCCGAACTGGGAGAATGGCTACCTACCAAAGCGCTTCACACTCTCATTTCACCCTCAGAGGCAGAAAAGAGGACTGCAAAGGACTCATGGGTCTCCCATGCTCTCTGCAAAGGACTCCCATTCCTCCTGCGGACCAAAGGTAACAGCAAAAGTAGCTTTGTATCTGTAGAGCACACAACCTTTGGAAAATACACAGCTAAAACTGTCCCCGCTTTAAGTGCTTTACAGCACTTAAAGCGGGGACAGTTTTAGCTGTGTAATTTGAAAAACTTGCCTCTAGGTGCCTAGGTGATGACGTTAGAATGGGGGAACTGTGTCCACTTGCGTTGAGCATTCTTTCAGTGAGACAGGATTTGGTGGTATTTTGACTCTTTAGAACTGATTCTCATTCTTGTCAATCAACGGTGAAATTTCTGTGTTAATTTCTAGCAGAGGTAATAGAGTTAGTCCAAAATCATAGGTGTATCTAAGTCCACGTTGACAAGTATGCTCAAAATCTCAGGCACTGAGCTGGAAAAGGGATCATTTCCCAGTGGGCCTTACGTCCCACGGAAACCGCTGTGCAAAAGTCGAGAAACAGATACAGATAGGGACTGGCCTAAGGCTTGTCACTTGAATGTGAGTGGCTGACTGAGGGGCGGACGGTTGGAAATGAAATCCAAATCTCCTGACCTCTAATTTCAGAGGGGGCAGTGCCTCCCCAATGCCCAATTTCAGAGTTAAGTGTCTTAGCAAGAGCTTTGCTGCATTGAAGTCACCCTGAAAAGACGTTAGATTCCATCCGCACAGTCATTGCCCCCCGGTCTCTAATGAGAATTTGCCCGGTTAAAGTTGCAACATTGGGTTTAACCTGAGAGATCTTGACTTTCAGCCTGTAACTTTTGAAAAGGGTCGGTATACTTAGGAGTTCCTGCTACAAAGTAAGAGTCAAGGACCCTCTTCAGCAAAGAGGAGCTGGCCTTAGTGGGAAACGGAAAGTGAGCTCCTTTAGATCACCTCTCTGTCACCAATCATTAAGAAAACTTTCTAAGAACATACATGTATTGTGTTTTTAGGAGGGCTGCGATTTATGCAAGGTTCTGAGTAACATGCTGCCACAGGAAGGTGGAGGTCCTGCTCAGCCCTGGAGACAGACACACACATACAAACACACACACAGAAACTTTAGACACACAACTGGTAGTGTCAAGCCGAAGACTTAGTAGTACGAGGAGGGCACTGAACCCATCCATGCTCCAAAGAAGGAGAGGCCTTTCCCTAATTCACACGTGCATCCTCCCTCCTTCTCCCCCAAACCTGCCTCCTCCTCAAGCCCACGCATTATTACATAGAATGCAGTTAGGCAGCGCTATCAGGTTCCAGAATTGTCAACGGTGGTCTCATTAAAACAACAGCACAGTCAAACAAATTCACAAGCATGCTAGCATGGGAAATGCGATCAATTCTTTCAGACATGGCTCATGGTGAATGTAGCCACACAAGGAGGACTGCAGCGATGCTGCGCCACGAGCCGAACTGGGAGAATGGCTACCTACCAAAGCGCTTCACACTCTCATTTCACCCTCAGAGGCAGAAAAGAGGACTGCAAAGGACTCATGGGTCTCCCATGCTCTCTGCAAAGGACTCCCATTCCTCCTGCGGACCAAAGGTAACAGCAAAAGTAGCTTTGTATCTGTAGAGCACACAACCTTTGGAAAATACACAGCTAAAACTGTCCCCGCTTTAAGTGCTGTAAAGCACTTAAAGCGGGGACAGTTTTAGCTGTGTAATTTGAAAAACTTGCCTCTAGGTGCCTAGGTGATGACGTTAGAATGGGGGAACTGTGTCCACTTGCGTTGAGCATTCTTTCAGTGAGACAGGATTTGGTGGTATTTTGACTCTTTAGAACTGATTCTCATTCTTGTCAATCAACGGTGAAATTTCTGTGTTAATTTCTAGCAGAGGTAATAGAGTTAGTCCAAAATCATAGGTGTATCTAAGTCCACGTTGACAAGTATGCTCAAAATCCCAGGCACTGAGCTGGAAAAGGGATCATTTCCCAGTGGGCCTTACGTCCCACGGAAACCGCTGTGCAAAAGTCGAGAAACAGATACAGATAGGGACTGGCCTAAGGCTTGTCACTTGAATGTGAGTGGCTGACTGAGGGGCGGACGGTTGGAAATGAAATCCAAATCTCCTGACCTCTAATTTCAGAGGGGGCAGTGCCTCCCCAATGCCCAATTTCAGAGTTAAGTGTCTTAGCAAGAGCTTTGCTGCATTGAAGTCACCCTGAAAAGACGTTAGATTCCATCCGCACAGTCATTGCCCCCCGGTCTCTAATGAGAATTTGCCCGGTTAAAGTTGCAACATTGGGTTTAACCTGAGAGATCTTGACTTTCAGCCTGTAACTTTTGAAAAGGGTCGGTATACTTAGGAGTTCCTGCTACAAAGTAAGAGTCAAGGACCCTCTTCAGCAAAGAGGAGCTGGCCTTAGTGGGAAACGGAAAGTGAGCTCCTTTAGATCACCTCTCTGTCACCAATCATTAAGAAAACTTTCTAAGAACATACATGTATTGTGTTTTTAGGAGGGCTGCGATTTATGCAAGGTTCTGAGTAACATGCTGCCACAGGAAGGTGGAGGTCCTGCTCAGCCCTGGAGACAGACACACACATACAAACACACACACAGAAACTTTAGACACACAACTGGTAGTGTCAAGCCAAAGACTTAGTAGTACGAGGAGGGCACTGAACCCATCCATGCTCCAAAGAAGGAGAGGCCTTTCCCTAATTCACACGTGCATCCTCCCTCCTTCTCCCCCAAACCTGCCTCCTCCTCAAGCCCACGCATTATTACATAGAATGCAGTTAGGCAGCGCTATCAGGTTCCAGAATTGTCAACGGTGGTCTCATTAAAACAACAGCACAGTCAAACAAATTCACAAGCATGCTAGCATGGGAAATGCGATCAATTCTTTCAGACATGGCTCATGGTGAATGTAGCCACACAAGGAGGACTGCAGCGATGCTGCGCCACGAGCCGAACTGGGAGAATGGCTACCTACCAAAGCGCTTCACACTCTCATTTCACCCTCAGAGGCAGAAAAGAGGACTGCAAAGGACTCATGGGTCTCCCATGCTCTCTGCAAAGGACTCCCATTCCTCCTGCGGACCAAAGGTAACAGCAAAAGTAGCTTTGTATCTGTAGAGCACACAACCTTTGGAAAATACACAGCTAAAACTGTCCCCGCTTTAAGTGCTTTACAGCACTTAAAGCGGGGACAGTTTTAGCTGTGTAATTTGAAAAACTTGCCTCTAGGTGCCTAGGTGATGACGTTAGAATGGGGGAACTGTGTCCACTTGCGTTGAGCATTCTTTCAGTGAGACAGGATTTGGTGGTATTTTGACTCTTTAGAACTGATTCTCATTCTTGTCAATCAACGGTGAAATTTCTGTGTTAATTTCTAGCAGAGGTAATAGAGTTAGTCCAAAATCATAGGTGTATCTAAGTCCACGTTGACAAGTATGCTCAAAATCTCAGGCACTGAGCTGGAAAAGGGATCATTTCCCAGTGGGCCTTACGTCCCACGGAAACCGCTGTGCAAAAGTCGAGAAACAGATACAGATAGGGACTGGCCTAAGGCTTGTCACTTGAATGTGAGTGGCTGACTGAGGGGCGGACGGTTGGAAATGAAATCCAAATCTCCTGACCTCTAATTTCAGAGGGGGCAGTGCCTCCCCAATGCCCAATTTCAGAGTTAAGTGTCTTAGCAAGAGCTTTGCTGCATTGAAGTCACCCTGAAAAGACGTTAGATTCCATCCGCACAGTCATTGCCCCCCGGTCTCTAATGAGAATTTGCCCGGTTAAAGTTGCAACATTGGGTTTAACCTGAGAGATCTTGACTTTCAGCCTGTAACTTTTGAAAAGGGTCGGTATACTTAGGAGTTCCTGCTACAAAGTAAGAGTCAAGGACCCTCTTCAGCAAAGAGGAGCTGGCCTTAGTGGGAAACGGAAAGTGAGCTCCTTTAGATCACCTCTCTGTCACCAATCATTAAGAAAACTTTCTAAGAACATACATGTATTGTGTTTTTAGGAGGGCTGCGATTTATGCAAGGTTCTGAGTAACATGCTGCCACAGGAAGGTGGAGGTCCTGCTCAGCCCTGGAGACAGACACACACATACAAACACACACACAGAAACTTTAGACACACAACTGGTAGTGTCAAGCCGAAGACTTAGTAGTACGAGGAGGGCACTGAACCCATCCATGCTCCAAAGAAGGAGAGGCCTTTCCCTAATTCACACGTGCATCCTCCCTCCTTCTCCCCCAAACCTGCCTCCTCCTCAAGCCCACGCATTATTACATAGAATGCAGTTAGGCAGCGCTATCAGGTTCCAGAATTGTCAACGGTGGTCTCATTAAAACAACAGCACAGTCAAACAAATTCACAAGCATGCTAGCATGTGAAATGCGATCAATTCTTTCAGACATGGCTCATGGTGAATGTAGCCACACAAGGAGGACTGCAGCGATGCTGCGCCACGAGCCGAACTGGGAGAATGGCTACCTACCAAAGCGCTTCACACTCTCATTTCACCCTCAGAGGCAGAAAAGAGGACTGCAAAGGACTCATGGGTCTCCCATGCTCTCTGCAAAGGACTCCCATTCCTCCTGCGGACCAAAGGTAACAGCAAAAGTAGCTTTGTATCTGTAGAGCACACAACCTTTGGAAAATACACAGCTAAAACTGTCCCCGCTTTAAGTGCTTTACAGCACTTAAAGCGGGGACAGTTTTAGCTGTGTAATTTGAAAAACTTGCCTCTAGGTGCCTAGGTGATGACGTTAGAATGGGGGAACTGTGTCCACTTGCGTTGAGCATTCTTTCAGTGAGACAGGATTTGGTGGTATTTTGACTCTTTAGAACTGATTCCATTCTTGTCAATCAACGGTGAAATTTCTGTGTTAATTTCTAGCAGAGGTAATAGAGTTAGTCCAAAATCATAGGTGTATCTAAGTCCACGTTGACAAGTATGCTCAAAATCCCAGGCACTGAGCTGGAAAAGGGATCATTTCCCAGTGGGCCTTACGTCCCACGGAAACCGCTGTGCAAAAGTCGAGAAACAGATACAGATAGGGACTGGCCTAAGGCTTGTCACTTGAATGTGAGTGGCTGACTGAGGGCGGGACGGTTGGAAATGAAATCCAAATCTCCTGACCTCTAATTTCAGAGGGGGCAGTGCCTCCCAATGCCCAATTTCAGAGTTAAGTGTCTTAGCAAGAGCTTTGCTGCATTGAAGTCACCCTGAAAAGACGTTAGATTCCATCCGCACAGTCATTGCCCCCCGGTCTCTAATGAGAATTTGCCCGGTTAAAGTTGCAACATTGGTGTTTAACCTGAGAGATCTTGACTTTCAGCCTGTAACTTTTGAAAAGGGTCGGTATACTTAGGAGTTCCTGCTACAAAGTAAGAGTCAAGGACCCTCTTCAGCAAAGAGGAGCTGGGCCTTAGTGGGAAACGGAAAGTGAGCTCCTTTAGATCACCTCTCTGTCACCAATCATTAAGAAAACTTTCTAAGAACATACATGTATTGTGTTTTTAGGAGGGCTGCGATTTATGCAAGGTTCTGAGTAACATGCTGCCACAGGAAGGTGGAGGTCCTGCTCAGCCCTGGAGACAGACACACACATACAAACACACACACAGAAACTTTAGACACACAACTGGTAGTGTCAAGCCGAAGACTTAGTAGTACGAGGAGGGCACTGAACCCATCCATGCTCCAAAGAAGGAGAGGCCTTTCCCTAATTCACACGTGCATCCTCCCTCCTTCTCCCCCAAACCTGCCTCCTCCTCAAGCCCACGCATTATTACATAGAATGCAGTTAGGCAGCGCTATCAGGTTCCAGAATTGTCAACGGTGGTCTCATTAAAACAACAGCACAGTCAAACAAATTCACAAGCATGCTAGCATGGGAAATGCGATCCATTCTTTCAGACATGGCTCATGGTGAATGTAGCCACACAAGGAGGACTGCAGCGATGCTGCGCCACGAGCCGAACTGGGAGAATGGCTACCTACCAAAGCGCTTCACACTCTCATTTCACCCTCAGAGGCAGAAAAGAGGACTGCAAAGGACTCATGGGTCTCCCATGCTCTCTGCAAAGGACTCCCATTCCTCCTGCGGACCAAAGGTAACAGCAAAAGTAGCTTTGTATCTGTAGAGCACACAACCTTTGGAAAATACACAGCTAAAACTGTCCCCGCTTTAAGTGCTTTACAGCACTTAAAGCGGGGACAGTTTTAGCTGTGTAATTTGAAAAACTTGCCTCTAGGTGCCTAGGTGATGACGTTAGAATGGGGGAACTGTGTCCACTTGCGTTGAGCATTCTTTCAGTGAGACAGGATTTGGTGGTATTTTGACTCTTTAGAACTGATTCTCATTCTTGTCAATCAACGGTGAAATTTCTGTGTTAATTTCTAGCAGAGGTAATAGAGTTAGTCCAAAATCATAGGTGTATCTAAGTCCACGTTGACAAGTATGCTCAAAATCCCAGGCACTGAGCTGGAAAAGGGATCATTTCCCAGTGGGCCTTACGTCCCACGAAACCGCTGTGCAAAAGTCGAGAAACAGATACAGATAGGGACTGGCCTAAGGCTTGTCACTTGAATGTGAGTGGCTGACTGAGGGGCGGACGGTTGGAAATGAAATCCAAATCTCCTGACCTCTAATTTCAGAGGGGGCAGTGCCTCCCCAATGCCCAATTTCAGAGTTAAGTGTCTTAGCAAGAGCTTTGCTGCATTGAAGTCACCCTGAAAAGACGTTAGATTCCATCCGCACAGTCATTGCCCCCCGGTCTCTAATGAGAATTTGCCCGGTTAAAGTTGCAACATTGGGTTTAACCTGAGAGATCTTGACTTTCAGCCTGTAACTTTTGAAAAGGGTCGGTATACTTAGGAGTTCCTGCTACAAAGTAAGAGTCAAGGACCCTCTTCAGCAAAGAGGAGCTGGCCTTAGTGGGAAACGGAAAGTGAGCTCCTTTAGATCACCTCTCTGTCACCAATCATTAAGAAAACTTTCTAAGAACATACATGTATTGTGTTTTTAGGAGGGCTGCGATTTATGCAAGGTTCTGAGTAACATGCTGCCACAGGAAGGTGGAGGTCCTGCTCAGCCCTGGAGACAGACACACACATACAAACACACACACAGAAACTTTAGACACACAACTGGTAGTGTCAAGCCGAAGACTTAGTAGTACGAGGAGGGCACTGAACCCATCCATGCTCCAAAGAAGGAGAGGCCTTTCCCTAATCACACGTGCATCCTCCCTCCTTCTCCCCCAAACCTGCCTCCTCCTCAAGCCCACGCATTATTACATAGAATGCAGTTAGGCAGCGCTATCAGGTTCCAGAATTGTCAACGGTGGTCTCATTAAAACAACAGCACAGTCAAACAAATTCACAAGCATGCTAGCATGGGAAATGCGATCCATTCTTTCAGACATGGCTCATGGTGAATGTAGCCACACAAGGAGGACTGCAGCGATGCTGCGCCACGAGCCGAACTGGGAGAATGGCTACCTACCAAAGCGCTTCACACTCTCATTTCACCCTCAGAGGCAGAAAAGAGGACTGCAAAGGACTCATGGGTCTCCCATGCTCTCTGCAAAGGACTCCCATTCCTCCTGCGGACCAAAGGTAACAGCAAAAGTAGCTTTGTATCTGTAGAGCACACAACCTTTGGAAAATACACAGCTAAAACTGTCCCCGCTTTAAGTGCTTTACAGCACTTAAAGCGGGGGACAGTTTTAGCTGTGTAATTTGAAAAACTTGCCTCTAGGTGCCTAGGTGATGACGTTAGAATGGGGGAACTGTGTCCACTTGCGTTGAGCATTCTTTCAGTGAGACAGGATTTGGTGGTATTTTGACTCTTTAGAACTGATTCTCATTCTTGTCAATCACGGTGAAATTTCTGTGTTAATTTCTAGCAGAGGTAATAGAGTTAGTCCAAAATCATAGGTGTATCTAAGTCCACGTTGACAAGTATGCTCAAAATCCCAGGCACTGAGCTGGAAAAGGGATCATTTCCCAGTGGGCCTTACGTCCCACGGAAACCGCTGTGCAAAAGTCGAGAAACAGATACAGATAGGGACTGGCCTAAGGCTTGTCACTTGAATGTGAGTGGCTGACTGAGGGGGCGGACGGTTGGAAATGAAATCCAAATCTCCTGACCTCTAATTTCAGAGGGGGCAGTGCCTCCCCAATGCCCAATTTCAGAGTTAAGTGTCTTAGCAAGAGCTTTGCTGCATTGAAGTCACCCTGAAAAGACGTTAGATTCCATCCGCACAGTCATTGCCCCCCGGTCTCTAATGAGAATTTGCCCGGTTAAAGTTGCAACATTGGGTTTAACCTGAGAGATCTTGACTTTCAGCCTGTAACTTTTGAAAAGGGTCGGTATACTTAGGAGTTCCTGCTACAAAGTAAGAGTCAAGGACCCTCTTCAGCAAAGAGGAGCTGGCCTTAGTGGGAAACGGAAAGTGAGCTCCTTTAGATCACCTCTCTGTCACCAATCATTAAGAAAACTTTCTAAGAACATACATGTATTGTGTTTTTAGGAGGGCTGCGATTTATGCAAGGTTCTGAGTAACATGCTGCCACAGGAAGGTGGAGGTCCTGCTCAGCCCTGGAGACAGACACACACATACAAACACACACACAGAAACTTTAGACACACAACTGGTAGTGTCAAGCCGAAGACTTAGTAGTACGAGGAGGGCACTGAACCCATCCATGCTCCAAAGAAGGAGAGGCCTTTCCCTAATTCACACGTGCATCCTCCCTCCTTCTCCCCCAAACCTGCCTCCTCCTCAAGCCCACGCATTATTACATAGAATGCAGTTAGGCAGCGCTATCAGGTTCCAGAATTGTCAACGGTGGTCTCATTAAAACAACAGCACAGTCAAACAAATTCACAAGCATGCTAGCATGGGAAATGCGATCCATTCTTTCAGACATGGCTCATGGTGAATGTAGCCCCACAAGGAGGACTGCAGCGATGCTGCGCCACGAGCCGAACTGGGAGAATGGCTACCTACCAAAGCGCTTCACACTCTCATTTCACCCTCAGAGGCAGAAAAGAGGACTGCAAAGGACTCATGGGTCTCCCATGCTCTCTGCAAAGGACTCCCATTCCTCCTGCGGACCAAAGGTAACAGCAAAAGTAGCTTTGTATCTGTAGAGCACACAACCTTTGGAAAATACACAGCTAAAACTGTCCCCGCTTTAAGTGCTTTACAGCACTTAAAGCGGGGGACAGTTTTAGCTGTGTAATTTGAAAAACTTGCCTCTAGGTGCCTAGGTGATGACGTTAGAATGGGGGAACTGTGTCCACTTGCGTTGAGCATTCTTTCAGTGAGACAGGATTTGGTGGTATTTTGACTCTTTAGAACTGATTCTCATTCTTGTCAATCAACGGTGAAATTTCTGTGTTAATTTCTAGCAGAGGTAATAGAGTTAGTCCAAAATCATAGGTGTATCTAAGTCCACGTTGACAAGTATGCTCAAAATCCCAGGCACTGAGCTGGAAAAGGGATCATTTCCCAGTGCGCCTTACGTCCCACGGAAACCGCTGTGCAAAAGTCGAGAAACAGATACAGATAGGGACTGGCCTAAGGCTTGTCACTTGAATGTGAGTGGCTGACTGAGGGGCGGACGGTTGGAAATGAAATCCAAATCTCCTGACCTCTAATTTCAGAGGGGGCAGTGCCTCCCCAATGCCCAATTTCAGAGTTAAGTGTCTTAGCAAGAGCTTTGCTGCATTGAAGTCACCCTGAAAAGACGTTAGATTCCATCCGCACAGTCATTGCCCCCCGGTCTCTAATGAGAATTTGCCCGGTTAAAGTTGCAACATTGGGTTTAACCTGAGAGATCTTGACTTTCAGCCTGTAACTTTTGAAAAGGGTCGGTATACTTAGGAGTTCCTGCTACAAAGTAAGAGTCAAGGACCCTCTTCAGCAAAGAGGAGCTGGCCTTAGTGGGAAACGGAAAGTGAGCTCCTTTAGATCACCTCTCTGTCACCAATCATTAAGAAAACTTTCTAAGAACATACATGTATTGTGTTTTTAGGAGGGCTGCGATTTATGCAAGGTTCTGAGTAACATGCTGCCACAGGAAGGTGGAGGTCCTGCTCAGCCCTGGAGACAGACACACACATACAAACACACACAGAAAACTTTAGACACACAACTGGTAGTGTCAAGCCGAAGACTTAGTAGTACGAGGAGGGCACTGAACCCATCCATGCTCCAAAGAAGGAGAGGCCTTTCCCTAATTCACACGTGCATCCTCCCTCCTTCTCCCCCAAACCTGCCTCCTCCTCAAGCCCACGCATTATTACATAGAATGCAGTTAGGCAGCGCTATCAGGTTCCAGAATTGTCAACGGTGGTCTCATTAAAACAACAGCACAGTCAAACAAATTCACAAGCATGCTAGCATGGGAAATGCGATCCATTCTTTCAGACATGGCTCATGGTGAATGTAGCCCCACAAGGACTGCAGCGATGCTGCGCCACGAGCCGAACTGGGAGAATGGCTACCTACCAAAGCGCTTCACACTCTCATTTCACCCTCAGAGGCAGAAAAGAGGACTGCAAAGGACTCATGGGTCTCCCATGCTCTCTGCAAAGGACTCCCATTCCTCCTGCGGACCAAAGGTAACAGCAAAAGTAGCTTTGTATCTGTAGAGCACACAACCTTTGGAAAATACACAGCTAAAACTGTCCCCCGCTTTAAGTGCTTTACAGCACTTAAAGCGGGGACAGTTTTAGCTGTGTAATTTGAAAAACTTGCCTCTAGGTGCCTAGGTGATGACGTTAGAATGGGGGAACTGTGTCCACTTGCGTTGAGCATTCTTTCAGTGAGACAGGATTTGGTGGTATTTTGACTCTTTAGAACTGATTCTCATTCTTGTCAATCAACGGTGAAATTTCTGTGTTAATTTCTAGCAGAGGTAATAGAGTTAGTCCAAAATCATAGGTGTATCTAAGTCCACGTTGACAAGTATGCTCAAAATCCCAGGCACTGAGCTGGAAAAGGGATCATTTCCCAGTGGGCCTTACGTCCCACGGAAACCGCTGTGCAAAAGTCGAGAAACAGATACAGATAGGGACTGGCCTAAGGCTTGTCACTTGAATGTGAGTGGCTGACTGAGGGGCGGACGGTTGGAAATGAAATCCAAATCTCCTGACCTCTAATTTCAGAGGGGGCAGTGCCTCCCCAATGCCCAATTTCAGAGTTAAGTGTCTTAGCAAGAGCTTTGCTGCATTGAAGTCACCCTGAAAAGACGTTAGATTCCATCCGCACAGTCATTGCCCCCCGGTCTCTAATGAGAATTTGCCGGTTAAAGTTGCAACATTGGGTTTAACCTGAGAGATCTTGACTTTCAGCCTGTAACTTTTGAAAAGGGTCGGTATACTTAGGAGTTCCTGCTACAAAGTAAGAGTCAAGGACCCTCTTCAGCAAAGAGGAGCTGGCCTTAGTGGGAAACGGAAAGTGAGCTCCTTTAGATCACCTCTCTGTCACCAATCATTAAGAAAACTTTCTAAGAACATACATGTATTGTGTTTTTTAGGAGGGCTGCGATTTATGCAAGGTTCTGAGTAACATGCTGCCACAGGAAGGTGGAGGTCCTGCTCAGCCCTGGAGACAGACACACACATACAAACACACACACAGAAACTTTAGACACACAACTGGTAGTGTCAAGCCGAAGACTTAGTAGTACGAGGAGGGCACTGAACCCATCCATGCTCCAAAGAAGGAGAGGCCTTTCCCTAATTCACACGTGCATCCTCCCTTCTCCCCCCAAACCTGCCTCCTCCTCAAGCCCACGCATTATTACATAGAATGCAGTTAGGCAGCGCTATCAGGTTCCAGAATTGTCAACGGTGGTCTCATTAAAACAACAGCACAGTCAAACAAATTCACAAGCATGCTAGCATGGGAAATGCGATCCATTCTTTCAGACATGGCTCATGGTGAATGTAGCCACACAAGGAGGACTGCAGCGATGCTGCGCCACGAGCCGAACTGGGAGAATGGCTACCTACCAAAGCGCTTCACACTCTCATTTCACCCTCAGAGGCAGAAAAGAGGACTGCAAAGGACTCATGGGTCTCCCATGCTCTCTGCAAAGGACTCCCATTCCTCCTGCGGACCAAAGGTAACAGCAAAAGTAGCTTTGTATCTGTAGAGCACACAACCTTTGGAAAATACACAGCTAAAACTGTCCCCCGCTTTAAGTGCTTTACAGCACTTAAAGCGGGGACAGTTTTAGCTGTGTAATTTGAAAAACTTGCCTCTAGGTGCCTAGGTGATGACGTTAGAATGGGGGAACTGTGTCCACTTGCGTTGAGCATTCTTTCAGTGAGACAGGATTTGGTGGTATTTTGACTCTTTAGAACTGATTCTCATTCTTGTCAATCAACGGTGAAATTTCTGTGTTAATTTCTAGCAGAGGTAATAGAGTTAGTCCAAAATCATAGGTGTATCTAAGTCCACGTTGACAAGTATGCTCAAAATCCCAGGCACTGAGCTGGAAAAGGGATCATTTCCCAGTGGGCCTTACGTCCCACGGAAACCGCTGTGCAAAAGTCGAGAAACAGATACAGATAGGGACTGGCCTAAGGCTTGTCACTTGAATGTGAGTGGCTGACTGAGGGGGCGACGGTTGGAAATGAAATCCAAATCTCCTGACCTCTAATTTCAGAGGGGGCAGTGCCTCCCCAATGCCCAATTTCAGAGTTAAGTGTCTTAGCAAGAGCTTTGCTGCATTGAAGTCACCCTGAAAAGACGTTAGATTCCATCCGCACAGTCATTGCCCCCCGGTCTCTAATGAGAATTTGCCCGGTTAAAGTTGCAACATTGGGTTTAACCTGAGAGATCTTGACTTTCAGCCTGTAACTTTTGAAAAGGGTCGGTATACTTAGGAGTTCCTGCTACAAAGTAAGAGTCAAGGACCCTCTTCAGCAAAGAGGAGCTGGCCTTAGTGGGAAACGGAAAGTGAGCTCCTTTAGATCACCTCTCTGTCACCAATCATTAAGAAAACTTTCTAAGAACATACATGTATTGTGTTTTTTAGGAGGGCTGCGATTTATGCAAGGTTCTGAGTAACATGCTGCCACAGGAAGGTGGAGGTCCTGCTCAGCCCTGGAGACAGACACACACATACAAACACACACACAGAAACTTTAGACACACAACTGGTAGTGTCAAGCCGAAGACTTAGTAGTACGAGGAGGGCACTGAACCCATCCATGCTCCAAAGAAGGAGAGGCCTTTCCCTAATTCACACGTGCATCCTCCCTCCTTCTCCCCCAAACCTGCCTCCTCCTCAAGCCCACGCATTATTACATAGAATGCAGTTAGGCAGCGCTATCAGGTTCCAGAATTGTCAACGGTGGTCTCATTAAAACAACAGCACAGTCAAACAAATTCACAAGCATGCTAGCATGGGAAATGCGATCCATTCTTTCAGACATGGCTCATGGTGAATGTAGCCCCACAAGGAGGACTGCAGCGATGCTGCGCCACGAGCCGAACTGGGAGAATGGCTACCTACCAAAGCGCTTCACACTCTCATTTCACCCTCAGAGGCAGAAAAGAGGACTGCAAAGGACTCATGGGTCTCCCATGCTCTCTGCAAAGGACTCCCATTCCTCCTGCGGACCAAAGGTAACAGCAAAAGTAGCTTTGTATCTGTAGAGCACACAACCTTTGGAAAATACACAGCTAAAACTGTCCCCCGCTTTAAGTGCTTTACAGCACTTAAAGCGGGGACAGTTTTAGCTGTGTAATTTGAAAAACTTGCCTCTAGGTGCCTAGGTGATGACGTTAGAATGGGGGAACTGTGTCCACTTGCGTTGAGCATTCTTTCAGTGAGACAGGATTTGGTGGTATTTTGACTCTTTAGAACTGATTCTCATTCTTGTCAATCAACGGTGAAATTTCTGTGTTAATTTCTAGCAGAGGTAATAGAGTTAGTCCAAAATCATAGGTGTATCTAAGTCCACGTTGACAAGTATGCTCAAAATCCCAGGCACTGAGCTGGAAAAGGGATCATTTCCCAGTGGGCCTTACGTCCCACGGAAACCGCTGTGCAAAAGTCGAGAAACAGATACAGATAGGGACTGGCCTAAGGCTTGTCACTTGAATGTGAGTGGCTGACTGAGGGGCGGACGGTTGGAAATGAAATCCAAATCTCCTGACCTCTAATTTCAGAGGGGGCAGTGCCTCCCCAATGCCCAATTTCAGAGTTAAGTGTCTTAGCAAGAGCTTTGCTGCATTGAAGTCACCCTGAAAAGACGTTAGATTCCATCCGCACAGTCATTGCCCCCCGGTCTCTAATGAGAATTTGCCCGGTTAAAGTTGCAACATTGGGTTTAACCTGAGAGATCTTGACTTTCAGCCTGTAACTTTTGAAAAGGGTCGGTATACTTAGGAGTTCCTGCTACAAAGTAAGAGTCAAGGACCCTCTTCAGCAAAGAGGAGCTGGCCTTAGTGGGAAACGGAAAGTGAGCTCCTTTAGATCACCTCTCTGTCACCAATCATTAAGAAAACTTTCTAAGAACATACATGTATTGTGTTTTTAGGAGGGCTGCGATTTATGCAAGGTTCTGAGTAACATGCTGCCACAGGAAGGTGGAGGTCCTGCTCAGCCCTGGAGACAGACACACACATACAAACACACACACAGAAACTTTAGACACACAACTGGTAGTGTCAAGCCGAAGACTTAGTAGTACGAGGAGGGCACTGAACCCATCCATGCTCCAAAGAAGGAGAGGCCTTTCCCTAATTCACACGTGCATCCTCCCTCCTTCTCCCCCAAACCTGCCTCCTCCTCAAGCCCACGCATTATTACATAGAATGCAGTTAGGCAGCGCTATCAGGTTCCAGAATTGTCAACGGTGGGTCTCATTAAAACAACAGCACAGTCAAACAAATTCACAAGCATGCTAGCATGGAAATGCGATCCATTCTTTCAGACATGGCTCATGGTGAATGTAGCCACACAAGGAGGACTGCAGCGATGCTGCGCCACGAGCCGAACTGGGGAGAATGGCTACCTACCAAAGCGCTTCACACTCTCATTTCACCCTCAGAGGCAGAAAAGAGGACTGCAAAGGACTCATGGGTCTCCCATGCTCTCTGCAAAGGACTCCCATTCCTCCTGCGGACCAAAGGTAACAGCAAAAGTAGCTTTGTATCTGTAGAGCACACAACCTTTGGAAAATACACAGCTAAAACTGTCCCCGCTTTAAGTGCTTTACAGCACTTAAAGCGGGGACAGTTTTAGCTGTGTAATTTGAAAAACTTGCCTCTAGGTGCCTAGGTGATGACGTTAGAATGGGGGAACTGTGTCCACTTGCGTTGAGCATTCTTTCAGTGAGACAGGATTTGGTGGTATTTTGACTCTTTAGAACTGATTCTCATTCTTGTCAATCAACGGTGAAATTTCTGTGTTAATTTCTAGCAGAGGTAATAGAGTTAGTCCAAAATCATAGGTGTATCTAAGTCCACGTTGACAAGTATGCTCAAAATCCAGGCACTGAGCTGGAAAAGGGATCATTTCCCAGTGGGCCTTACGTCCCACGGAAACCGCTGTGCAAAAGTCGAGAAACAGATACAGATAGGGACTGGCCTAAGGCTTGTCACTTGAATGTGAGTGGCTGACTGAGGGGGCGGACGGTTGGAAATGAAATCCAAATCTCCTGACCTCTAATTTCAGAGGGGGCAGTGCCTCCCCAATGCCCAATTTCAGAGTTAAGTGTCTTAGCAAGAGCTTTGCTGCATTGAAGTCACCCTGAAAAGACGTTAGATTCCATCCGCACAGTCATTGCCCCCCGGTCTCTAATGAGAATTTGCCCGGTTAAAGTTGCAACATTGGGTTTAACCTGAGAGATCTTGACTTTCAGCCTGTAACTTTTGAAAAGGGTCGGTATACTTAGGAGTTCCTGCTACAAAGTAAGAGTCAAGGACCCTCTTCAGCAAAGAGGAGCTGGCCTTAGTGGGAAACGGAAAGTGAGCTCCTTTAGATCACCTCTCTGTCACCAATCATTAAGAAAACTTTCTAAGAACATACATGTATTGTGTTTTTAGGAGGGCTGCGATTTATGCAAGGTTCTGAGTAACATGCTGCCACAGGAAGGTGGAGGTCCTGCTCAGCCCTGGAGACAGACACACACATACAAACACACACACAGAAACTTTAGACACACAACTGGTAGTGTCAAGCCGAAGACTTAGTAGTACGAGGAGGGCACTGAACCCATCCATGCTCCAAAGAAGGAGAGGCCTTTCCCTAATTCACACGTGCATCCTCCCTCCTTCTCCCCCAAACCTGCCTCCTCCTCAAGCCCACGCATTATTACATAGAATGCAGTTAGGCAGCGCTATCAGGTTCCAGAATTGTCAACGGTGGTCTCATTAAAACAACAGCACAGTCAAACAAATTCACAAGCATGCTAGCATGGGAAATGCGATCCATTCTTTCAGACATGGCTCATGGTGAATGTAGCCCCACAAGGAGGACTGCAGCGATGCTGCGCCACGAGCCGAACTGGGAGAATGGCTACCTACCAAAGCGCTTCACACTCTCATTTCACCCTCAGAGGCAGAAAAGAGGACTGCAAAGGACTCATGGGTCTCCCATGCTCTCTGCAAAGGACTCCCATTCCTCCTGCGGACCAAAGGTAACAGCAAAAGTAGCTTTGTATCTGTAGAGCACACAACCTTTGGGAAAATACACAGCTAAAACTGTCCCCCGCTTTAAGTGCTTTACAGCACTTAAAGCGGGGACAGTTTTAGCTGTGTAATTTGAAAAACTTGCCTCTAGGTGCCTAGGTGATGACGTTAGAATGGGGGAACTGTGTCCACTTGCGTTGAGCATTCTTTCAGTGAGACAGGATTTGGTGGTATTTTGACTCTTTAGAACTGATTCTCATTCTTGTCAATCAACGGTGAAATTTCTGTGTTAATTTCTAGCAGAGGTAATAGAGTTAGTCCAAAATCATAGGTGTATCTAAGTCCACGTTGACAAGTATGCTCAAAATCCCAGGCACTGAGCTGGAAAAGGGATCATTTCCCAGTGGGCCTTACGTCCCACGGAAACCGCTGTGCAAAAGTCGAGAAACAGATACAGATAGGGACTGGCCTAAGGCTTGTCACTTGAATGTGAGTGGCTGACTGAGGGGGCGGACGGTTGGAAATGAAATCCAAATCTCCTGACCTCTAATTTCAGAGGGGGCAGTGCCTCCCCAATGCCCAATTTCAGAGTTAAGTGTCTTAGCAAGAGCTTTGCTGCATTGAAGTCACCCTGAAAAGACGTTAGATTCCCATCCGCACAGTCATTGCCCCCCGGTCTCTAATGAGAATTTGCCCGGTTAAAGTTGCAACATTGGGTTTAACCTGAGAGATCTTGACTTTCAGCCTGTAACTTTTGAAAAGGGTCGGTATACTTAGGAGTTCCTGCTACAAAGTAAGAGTCAAGGACCCTCTTCAGCAAAGAGGAGCTGGCCTTAGTGGGAAACGGAAAGTGAGCTCCTTTAGATCACCTCTCTGTCACCAATCATTAAGAAAACTTTCTAAGAACATACATGTATTGTGTTTTTAGGAGGGCTGCGATTTATGCAAGGTTCTGAGTAACATGCTGCCACAGGAAGGTGGAGGTCCTGCTCAGCCCTGGAGACAGACACACACATACAAACACACACACAGAAACTTTAGACACACAACTGGTAGTGTCAAGCCGAAGACTTAGTAGTACGAGGAGGGCACTGAACCCATCCATGCTCCAAAGAAGGAGAGGCCTTTCCCTAATTCACACGTGCATCCTCCCTCCTTCTCCCCCAAACCTGCCTCCTCCTCAAGCCCACGCATTATTACATAGAATGCAGTTAGGCAGCGCTATCAGGTTCCAGAATTGTCAACGGTGGTCTCATTAAAACAACAGCACAGTCAAACAAATTCACAAGCATGCTAGCATGGGAAATGCGATCCATTCTTTCAGACATGGCTCATGGTGAATGTAGCCCCACAAGGAGGACTGCAGCGATGCTGCGCCACGAGCCGAACTGGGAGAATGGCTACCTACCAAAGCGCTTCACACTCTCATTTCACCCTCAGAGGCAGAAAAGAGGACTGCAAAGGACTCATGGGTCTCCCATGCTCTCTGCAAAGGACTCCCATTCCTCCTGCGGACCAAAGGTAACAGCAAAAGTAGCTTTGTATCTGTAGAGCACACAACCTTTGGAAAATACACAGCTAAAACTGTCCCCGCTTTAAGTGCTTTACAGCACTTAAAGCGGGGACAGTTTTAGCTGTGTAATTTGAAAAACTTGCCTCTAGGTGCCTAGGTGATGACGTTAGAATGGGGGAACTGTGTCCACTTGCGTTGAGCATTCTTTCAGTGAGACAGGATTTGGTGGTATTTTGACTCTTTAGAACTGATTCTCATTCTTGTCAATCAACGGTGAAATTTCTGTGTTAATTTCTAGCAGAGGTAATAGAGTTAGTCCCAAAATCATAGGTGTATCTAAGTCCACGTTGACAAGTATGCTCAAAATCCCAGGCACTGAGCTGGAAAAGGGATCATTTCCCAGTGGGCCTTACGTCCCACGGAAACCGCTGTGCAAAAGTCGAGAAACAGATACAGATAGGGACTGGCCTAAGGCTTGTCACTTGAATGTGAGTGGCTGACTGAGGGGCGGACGGTTGGAAATGAAATCCAAATCTCCTGACCTCTAATTTCAGAGGGGGCAGTGCCTCCCCAATGCCCAATTTCAGAGTTAAGTGTCTTAGCAAGAGCTTTGCTGCATTGAAGTCACCCTGAAAAGACGTTAGATTCCATCCGCACAGTCATTGCCCCCCGGTCTCTAATGAGAATTTGCCCGGTTAAAGTTGCAACATTGGGTTTAACCTGAGAGATCTTGACTTTCAGCCTGTAACTTTTGAAAAGGGTCGGTATACTTAGGAGTTCCTGCTACAAAGTAAGAGTCAAGGACCCTCTTCAGCAAAGAGGAGCTGGCCTTAGTGGGAAACGGAAAGTGAGCTCCTTTAGATCACCTCTCTGTCACCAATCATTAAGAAAACTTTCTAAGAACATACATGTATTGTGTTTTTAGGAGGGCTGCGATTTATGCAAGGTTCTGAGTAACATGCTGCCACAGGAAGGTGGAGGTCCTGCTCAGCCCTGGAGACAGACACACACATACAAACACACACACAGAAACTTTAGACACACAACTGGTAGTGTCAAGCCGAAGACTTAGTAGTACGAGGAGGGCACTGAACCCATCCATGCTCCAAAGAAGGAGAGGCCTTTCCCTAATTCACACGTGCATCCTCCCTCCTTCTCCCCCAAACCTGCCTCCTCCTCAAGCCCACGCATTATTACATAGAATGCAGTTAGGCAGCGCTATCAGGTTCCAGAATTGTCAACGGTGGTCTCATTAAAACAACAGCACAGTCAAACAAATTCACAAGCATGCTAGCATGGGAAATGCGATCCATTCTTTCAGACATGGCTCATGGTGAATGTAGCCCCACAAGGAGGACTGCAGCGATGCTGCGCCACGAGCCGAACTGGGAGAATGGCTACCTACCAAAGCGCTTCACACTCTCATTTCACCCTCAGAGGCAGAAAAGAGGACTGCAAAGGACTCATGGGTCTCCCATGCTCTCTGCAAAGGACTCCCATTCCTCCTGCGGACCAAAGGTAACAGCAAAAGTAGCTTTGTATCTGTAGAGCACACAACCTTTGGAAAATACACAGCTAAAACTGTCCCCGCTTTAAGTGCTTTACAGCACTTAAAGCGGGGACAGTTTTAGCTGTGTAATTTGAAAAACTTGCCTCTAGGTGCCTAGGTGATGACGTTAGAATGGGGGAACTGTGTCCACTTGCGTTGAGCATTCTTTCAGTGAGACAGGATTTGGTGGTATTTTGACTCTTTAGAACTGATTCTCATTCTTGTCAATCAACGGTGAAATTTCTGTGTTAATTTCTAGCAGAGGTAATAGAGTTAGTCCAAAATCATAGGTGTATCTAAGTCCACGTTGACAAGTATGCTCAAAATCCCAGGCACTGAGCTGGAAAAGGGATCATTTCCCAGTGGGCCTTACGTCCCACGGAAACCGCTGTGCAAAAGTCGAGAAACAGATACAGATAGGGACTGGCCTAAGGCTTGTCACTTGAATGTGAGTGGCTGACTGAGGGGCGGGACGGTTGGAAATGAAATCCAAATCTCCTGACCTCTAATTTCAGAGGGGGCAGTGCCTCCCCAATGCCCAATTTCAGAGTTAAGTGTCTTAGCAAGAGCTTTGCTGCATTGAAGTCACCCTGAAAAGACGTTAGATTCCATCCGCACAGTCATTGCCCCCCGGCTCTCTAATGAGAATTTGCCCGGTTAAAGTTGCAACATTGGGTTTAACCTGAGAGATCTTGACTTTCAGCCTGTAACTTTTGAAAAGGGTCGGTATACTTAGGAGTTCCTGCTACAAAGTAAGAGTCAGGACCCTCTTCAGCAAAGAGGAGCTGGCCTTAGTGGGAACGGAAAGTGAGCTCCTTTAGATCACCTCTCTGTCACCAATCATTAAGAAAACTTTCTAAGAACATACATGTATTGTGTTTTTAGGAGGGCTGCGATTTATGCAAGGTTCTGAGTAACATGCTGCCACAGGAAGGTGGAGGTCCTGCTCAGCCCTGGAGACAGACACACACATACAAACACACACACAGAAACTTTAGGACACACAACTGGTAGTGTCAAGCCGAAGACTTAGTAGTACGAGGAGGGCACTGAACCCATCCATGCTCCAAAGAAGGAGAGGCCTTTCCCTAATTCACACGTGCATCCTCCCTCCTTCTCCCCCAAACCTGCCTCCTCCTCAAGCCCACGCATTATTACATAGAATGCAGTTAGGCAGCGCTATCAGGTTCCAGAATTGTCAACGGTGGTCTCATTAAAACAACAGCACAGTCAAACAAATTCACAAGCATGCTAGCATGGGAAATGCGATCCATTCTTTCAGACATGGCTCATGGTGAATGTAGCCCCACAAGGAGGACTGCAGCGATGCTGCGCCACGAGCCGAACTGGGAGAATGGCTACCTACCAAAGCGCTTCACACTCTCATTTCACCCTCAGAGGCAGAAAAGAGGACTGCAAAGGACTCATGGGTCTCCCATGCTCTCTGCAAAGGACTCCCATTCCTCCTGCGGACCAAAGGTAACAGCAAAAGTAGCTTTGTATCTGTAGAGCACACAACCTTTGGAAAATACACAGCTAAAACTGTCCCCGCTTTAAGTGCTTTACAGCACTTAAAGCGGGGACAGTTTTAGCTGTGTAATTTGAAAAACTTGCCTCTAGGTGCCTAGGTGATGACGTTAGAATGGGGGAACTGTGTCCACTTGCGTTGAGCATTCTTTCAGTGAGACAGGATTTGGTGGTATTTTGACTCTTTAGAACTGATTCTCATTCTTGTCAATCAACGGTGAAATTTCTGTGTTAATTTCTAGCAGAGGTAATAGAGTTAGTCCAAAATCATAGGTGTATCTAAGTCCACGTTGACAAGTATGCTCAAAATCCCAGGCACTGAGCTGGAAAAGGGATCATTTCCCAGTGGGCCTTACGTCCCACGGAAACCGCTGTGCAAAGTCGAGAAACAGATACAGATAGGGACTGGCCTAAGGCTTGTCACTTGAATGTGAGTGGCTGACTGAGGGGGCGGACGGTTGGAAATGAAATCCAAATCTCCTGACCTCTAATTTCAGAGGGGGCAGTGCCTCCCCAATGCCCAATTTCAGAGTTAAGTGTTT